>NW_011948425.1:1003266-1035716 GCF_000503995.2 Ceratosolen solmsi marchali | reverse complement strand
TTAATTATATAAAATAGTTATTATAATGGAGTAAATTTCATTATAAAAACTATATACTAATGAATTAAAATAGGAAAGGTGTATATTTGGAGCATGAATATTGAGTTGATGGATGTGACATGTGATTCTATTTGAAATTTAGTCGATATTTGTAATGCATTACCAAATATCTAAAAGAGAGTAACTCAAAATTATGTAATTCAATTATATATATATATATATATATATATAGATAAAAATATATCCTGTAATAATTAGATTTCTTAAAGGTGCATATAATTTGATACGATAAGATTAATATATCATCAGTTTCTTTGACAGAAGCACTAGTTTTAAGTACGATTTTATAGAAGATTAATTAACAGACCCTTAATGGCATAAAACTTTTATATTTTAAATACAAATCGTCTAAATTTAATATTAATATACTATTAACTATATTCGATTCTGTCAGCATATATTAAATCATTAACATTATCCTATGTTCTAAGTATACTTAATACATATAGGGAAGGCATAGAAAATGTTAAACAGGAATGATAAATATTTATTCAGCTAAAAAATGTTAAGAAAATAACGAGTTATTTTTAACGGATGAATAATAGCAACATAGCAAAAAATTCAGAAAGATACTGCAATTTTTTTTTGCACGTTCTATAAGATGTATGGCGATTTGAAATGCCTTTGCTAAGGATATAAATCTAAAAACAATTGGATAAATAGAAGGATAGTTTGAAAATTCCGTGCTATTCGCTCAATTTTATAACAAACCTTTTCTTCAGAGGTATAGTATAAAAGTTCTGTTACATAATTAATAACAAATAATAACGAATAATGTTTATTATTAAATAATAATTACTAAATAACGAATTATTTTAAATTTAAATATCTTCGTCTCATCTAATATATTTTCGCCGAATAAAGATATTTGGCAAAAGTAATGAAATAATTTAAGATTACTTTAACGAACTAAACAACATTGTACATTCTACACTAATTGTGTAGTTGCTAAATGTAGTAGGCTATTATTAAATAGTTTAAATCCCTTGTTGAATTATGCAACGTAACACCTTAATGTCTTAATGGTAAAAAATTACAGTCACAAAGAAATACGGATATAATTAAAGAAATGGAGCTTGATGTTTTATTGAAATAGCTGTACAAACATAAAAGCACAATTTGATATATTTTTGTAGATGCCAAATGGCAACCGGAAGTGACGAATCAAATTAGAAATAAAATCATTTAAAATTAGAAAAATCTTCTCATTCCCATATTCACGGCTTATGAATTCAATAACGTACCATCTATTATTATTATTATTATTATTATTATTATTATTATTATTATTATTATTATTATTATTATTATCATTATTATCATTATTAATGTTGCAGTTATTGTTTTTATTGTTATTATTGTTATTCTTCTACTTCTTCTTCTTCTTCTTCTTCTTCTTCTTATTCTTATTCTTCTTATTCTTCTGCTTGTTGTCAGTTATATAAATAATAACTACATTAAGCAGTGTTATGACATGAATTTTATTATCAATTTAATTATGAATTTCTTAAGTAATATTTAAATCACTATTGATAGACTTACATATAACAGAATTTTGTCAATTTTATTTATACACCAATTATTTATAAACTATCGTATTCAATAATGGGTAATAAAATTCAATGTATAATATTAAAATAATAAAATAATTAAAAATGTGGTACGACCTGTCTCTGTATTATTGAATTCTAAATTTTTGTAATTTTATTTTTGAAAATATAATAAAAAATTGGTATTTTCTCGTTTCAGTAACAATAAGCAATTAATTTTTTTCAAATAATCAGGGCTCGTTGACTGTATACGTAACTGTATCTACAATAATAATAATAATTATCATAAGTAAATATAAATTACACTATTTTTTCTGATAATTTATTATTTGCGTGATATGGAAATTATATCGAAAAATCTGTTTTTTTTTGTATGATGTTTAATGAGAGCAGAATAGACGATTTGACGATAAGGATATTTAGATAAAACTTTGGATAATTTTTTCTAATCAAGTATATTGTCTACTAGTATATGATGTACGTCAGTTTACAAAATAGATGATCACCGATAAAATCCTGATAAAGATTAGCATAACTATTTTGCATAGTTTTAATAATCATTCGTACTCATTGTTTACGCGAATGAGATGACCGATAATGAATAGAGTACTTTATAGTTTTATGAGTTTCGGTGTCATATCCATTTGCATTAAATAATTTTTGTATGCTGCACTAATTTTAAGTTATCTCACCTATGGTTGTAATATTATAAATTACTCTAATCGTAGTTGAAACTTCAATGTTGCATACTAAGTACTGTGCGCGAACTGAAGTAAGTTTGTGTAAATGCCCGTTATTATCAAAAACAACGTAAGAGCACGTAATGTAGTGGAAACATTACCATTAGAAATGTAAAATGATGAGCCGCTAGACTTGGATCTTATTATTGACAATTTCTTATACGAAGAAGTTATACATGGACAAGTAACATAACCCTATTTATTTAAAAATACCTGATAATAGAAAACTCCTACGGCAGAATAATAAGTTTTATTGCACATTGACATCTTATAACTACTCTCATTATTAAGTATGGAAGTGCTAATAGACTTAGAGCTAGTGCAATAAGCTAGCAAGAAATATGAGTTTTCATACTAAACGTTTTTTTACATAGAGTCGTTATATGTAAATTATTTAAATGTCAATTCGTCGATAAAACCTTACAACACTTGTATATAATGAATTTCAAAATTTAATAGCCCTAGAATATCGAGCATATTCGTTTTATAAATTTTTTTTATAAAATGTATTGGCATAGCGTATTATTTATAAGGTGATTGATTCAAAACTTACCTATTATCAATGTGATTGTTATCGTAATAAGAATGTTGTGTCGTATTTATTCAGGAAAACAAATCTCCGGTAGAAATCTCTCGTCAAATGATATGGAACATATATAAGCAACTTATGAACATTAATTTGATGGATCAAGTTCAGTCATTAATACAAATGTAGACTCGTGTACTTTAATTATTTTATTTAGCCTTTATTTAGCCCCATTTTATGTTATAAAATAGGCGTTATGCCTATTCGTTTTTATTATTTTATTTATAAATTTGATTAGTTTAATAAATTTCTCTTCTAAATGATATAAAATGTACTAGCTAATGAATTTATTTTTTATTTTAAATATTTATATACGAATTTTATAGTAATTGTATACAGGTATACATATTTATACAATTAGAAAGCATTTTTTATTTAATCAATTTCATTGTATTTTACTCAATAGTTTCGGCAGGATTTTTAATTTTTTTAATAATATTATTTTATAACTCATGAACAAATGTACCGTCATTCATATTTCAAAATTATACATTTTATTTTTTTCACATTCAGTTTTTTTTTTCTTTTTTAACCAACTTGCATATGTAAATCTAGACATATGTCATTTTATTCATATTATATCTTAAAAAATTGTCCTTCAAGTTTATTATATTCTTCTTTTACTGTTGTATTTTATTTAAAATTATTATCTACAAATAAATTCAAGATATGATGTTTTTTTTTTTTTTTTTTTAATTTTTTCAACGCGAAAGTAATTAGTTACGTATGTGTAATGAATTTACGCTTCTTTGAATGGCTAATTTCTTTAAAAAGATACTTTTACTTTCTCATATTTTTCTGAATGTAACATAGTAATTTAACGCACTTAATTTAAAGAAAAATTAGCTTAGCTTTTACTTTTTCTTTATCATAATATTCTATAATTATTTAGTTATTTACATTAGTACAAGTTAGCAATTAATAATATTTCTGAGCTTCTTTCACTGCTTAGTTTCTATTAAATTTACATATAAATTATACATTATCGTTGAGAAGTAAATAAAACATTTTATCGAACAATTGAAATTTTTCCACCGGTCAATTACATTACAAGTGGATAATATTTCAATACACAGAAAAATTTTAATATTTTAATCTTAAATTTGTATTCACTGTTACATATGAAATTAATGTCTATATTAATATAGTAAATCCCAGGCAATATATTCTCTCTAATGTATAAAAAAAATTGGATATTTCACTTAAGAAATCGGTCTTTATATTTGGTAATAGTTTATTTCTCTATAATCTTTATTCGAGTGGTACAAAAAAGTTTAGTGTCTAGTTAATTCCTTCCTCGATACCACGTGTTGAAACTTCTATACAAAGGCAAAGGCCATCAAGAATCTTCCGTACCTTTGTTGTACGCATTAAGAATTCATAAATTTAATTTCATTTAAATATCATTGATCTACTATAGTTTAGACTTTTATAGATAATCGTTGCACGTACACTTGTCTTTAAATTCAAAACGAAGCTCTCATATTGACCTAATTTAGTATCGAAACATTGATATTAAATATAAATTGTACTTGGTGCATATAATTAAATTCTCGAAATATAATCAAATAAATAAATATCTAATGATACGTATAGCGTTAACGACTCAATTAGACGAAGATATAAAGTTGTAAAATAATATTAATAATGAAACGAGGGCCAATGAATTTCGCTACAAGCCCGTGTCTCATTATCCATAATTTCGTGATTTCTTGACTATTTTAAAACACAGTATCGAACATTTCAAAACAGTTACGTAATTTATTAAAGAAAAAAATATATATTTATAGATATAAATGCTTGCAAATTGTAAAAGAAAATTAATTTTGGTAACCCGCATTAATGCATAAACATAACATTCGATCATTGGTGCAGTAATAATATTACAGTCGATGGAAGTCTGATCTTATGTCCAAATAGTATTTATGAAAGTCTACATAATCTACCTCCCATATAATATAGGCACGCACGTACGTAGGCACCTGTCTCTTTCTCCATCACAAACAATTTGTCATTCTCTTTCGCTCCCTGTTCTTTTTTTGCATTCTGTATTTGTGTCGTGCTTTGATCAAAGAAGGTTAGCAGGAAACACAAGTGGGGGAGTCACGGTACCTCAACACGCTTGGACCAGCATTACAATAAAGCTGAAACAAGTGCACCGACTACCTGCGTTGAGTCGTAGAAGCGCCAGGTCACTATGCGCAAAAAATCACAGTGAAATGTTCAAGTGCACGGTCAATCTGGTATTTCCCAGAGCGTGTTTTGATTTCGTCGGCATAGATACGCTTATGATGCTCACCGGGCTGTAATATTGCTGGGCGGGAGGATGGGGCGTAGGAGGGAGGGGGATAAGAGTTGCTTAGGCCCGAGAGTCGACAAGAGTCACGTGTATATATCTGTTTAGGTGCAACTACGTGAGTATCGTAACAATTAACGACCGAAGCTAGCGAGTTTTGCCTTCATCCCGTGCCCACTTAATCCTTAAACTTTGACCTCGAAGAAGCAACGATAAGTATGCGAGCGAATGGAAAAAAGTAGTTGGTGGTGTTTGTTGCACCAGACTAAACATTTGCCAAATATAGATCCAGTGCTCAATGTATTTAATAATTTTCCTCTTTCGTAACTTTCCAAGACGAAATGAGCAGGATTACTGTGTTTTTTTTTTTTTTTTTTTTTTTTTTTTTTTTTTTTTTGCTGCCAGTTTGCATTCTACACAAGCGCGAGATTTATAAATCTCTAAAAAATATTTTTCACAATAAACACGTATATGTGTGCGTGTGGGCACTCTCTCTCTCTCGCGCGCGCGCGCGTGTGTGTAGATTTATATATGTATGCGCATGAAGTAGAATTTTATTTGTCAGATGTGTCCTTAGAAAATGAATAAAGTAAAATTCTTTGCTTGAAATTCATGCTACATATTTAATTTGCATAGTAAATCAGCTATAAGTTATATATAAATAATAAATAAATAAAAAAACGAAACTTTTAAAACTAATTTTGATAAAATACTTAAAATCTGTGCAAGAATTTTACTTATCAAACGTCAATAGCGCTTGAATATTTAGTCTATTAATATTAAGACTATAATACCGTTTTAAACTGATATTAAAATCTGTATTTAAAGAGTGCGCATGAGAAAAAAATTCAAGGTATTATCAATACGCATTCTTATATATATATATATATATATATATATTATTTTTTTTATGAATCAATATAGCTTTTGTAGGCTTAGATAAAATCCCTAGTTGGAAAATAAGCTTCTGTTATCGTGATATATAGAAATAGGTATTTTGTATTTCATTTATTACGTAGTTAAACATAATTGTACGAAAAAATAGTCAAAAATCTCCACTATTAATAATAGCTATTCGCGTTGACACATAAACGAAATAAAAAAAAAAAAAAAAAAAAAAACGGAGCTAAAGTAATAAATCATTGCTCTTTGTTTGAAAAACAATTAAAGATATCTACCTTGAATATAAATGGTATTTCCTCTAAAGCAGATGTTATAATACATAGTAAGTAACAATTTCATAGTAATTCTGTAAGAATATCCTTAGAGCTCATATGCTTCGATCGATAATACAATATAATTACTTATTTTATATGACTAATGCACTAAATCTCATACCTTCTCTATCGCAGCAAAGTTAAAACACTTAGCTAATTACGTAGTCATCTGTCGCTTATTTAATAAGAAAATCATAAATTCTTTTCCTCCCTCTCGATCTTCAGGATCGCTAAAACCCAGCACTATGCCAGACAATCTCAGGTCATTTACAAATCATGCACAAACAATAATCTATCGGTCAGTCGGCGCTTGTTGTCGCTATAGCCGCAAGCGCAATTGTGCGAAGTCGGAGGGTTATTATTAAATAACAACGCCGAGTCTCTGCTTATGCATCGTGCATGTAAACTCAAATATATGGCTTACTTCTTTCGTTACCTGCGCGACGATTTACCACTGGCGCGGTAATGATAACTAAGCGTCGGCCACTAGTATTGTAATTATTATGTGTGCCTGCGTATTATCACATATTTGCTTTTTTGAATATTTCGACAAGTAGTAGTGTAACTTGGGAACGATTGGAGCGAGTAGCGATGTTATTATTATAATGTCGATGAATTAATTTTCTTTTTTCCATGCAAAGGAGGAAAATCCTGAAAGATATACTTAACGCCCAGATGGAGAGGAAATTTCGTAAAGGTACGAGGCGTGTCTTTTCTATGTAGCTTTGATCTGATTAGATTTAATATTAAATGAAATGCATTATGCTTAACTCATACTAATGATTTTAATAACGGAGATATAGATGACAAGGTAGCATTTACATGGTTAAGAAAATGAGACATTATGCAAAAATATGATTGCACAGGCTTATCTCTCTCTCTCTCTCTCTCTTTTTTTTTTTTTTTTAATGTCAATCATGGCATTAGATTAATATTTTTTAATACCATAATTATCTTCAACAGACTTATACTTTTAAAACCTGTATAATATTATCTGTTACTGAGATGGACGAAAATTATCGGACACTTCTAAAAAAAGATATTTATTCTTTATATTAAAATCAATTAGAAGATTAAGAATCGACTATTAATCACTTGAATAACTAGTAATTAATTCAAAAGTACAATTGGAACTAAATTGGCAATGTTGTTGAAATGTATTTCATCAAAAATACATAGAATTTTATTAAATATATCGAGAGTAATCGATTTCAGAAGTTTCTTGTGAATCTAATTCAAGCAAAGAAATATCTCAAATATTAAAGATTTTCGTCAAATCCAAGAATAATCTATCAGTCGTATATAAATTCCCTTCTTTATCGCAAATATGAGTTTAACAACAATAGAATTTTCTTCATAAAAATGTCAAGCCTAATTAAGTAGCTAAGATTAATTAAAATAAATTTTACATAATTTCATGCTTGTTAAATTTTTTTCTTTTTTTTTTTGTTGACATATTTACTTTATTATTATTAATGATAATACATCATTTGTATTTCATCATTCTATAACTTATAAATACATTTACATAATTGTTTTATTTGCATAGCTATTGATAAAGAAAGCTTTACCGCAAGGCCTTATTTACCAAAAATGATTAATCATCGCCTCTAAGCTTACTCACAATAAATAGTAGTTCTCTGAAATATTAACAATAATCAGTAATTATTAATGAATATATTAAAGCAAATATACGAGCAAATATATTGAGTTATTTGTGAAACAACGTAATACAAATTAGTAAAATAATAATAAATAATAAAATAATGATAAAATAATAGTAACGCGTGAAACATGTAACACGCGTAAAAGTGTATTCATAAAAGTGAAACTTATCAACGTGTCAATTAATTTTATTTTTATTATTTACATGGATTATGTATTATAATGTGGAGCAAGAAGTTAAAGATAGAAATAAGTTTTGACAACTCTTGCACTATTTAAATTCATATAATATGTCGTTTCTTATTCATTAATATCTTGATAGTTAATTAAATGAGCGAATGTATTGAAAATTAATACGTTATTACTTTGTAACATAATATTGCATATCGTAATATCTATATTATGATATTGTAGAATACGCAGAAATTTAAAAATTCCAAACGTTTTGATATTGGAAAGTTTTATTCAATAAATTATTCAATATAAAATTTTCATAACATTTAATTATGAAGCATAAGTTATAGGCATACTTGTATCTATAATATTTTATATATTGATATAATAAATTGCATTGTTACGAACATTGCACAGATAGGCTTATATAAAAAATAAATAAATAAATAAATAAATCAAATTTGAAAATATAAATTTTGTATTAGTTGCTTACACCTATTGATATAAGATTTCGAATTTACGTAATTTATTTCCTAAACTTAAGAATAGTATATATTGTTTAACATATCAGTAACATAAATTACTATACTTTGCAACAGATACGTAATTAGGTAGCGATGCCTTAAGCATAGATAATTTTTCGATAAAAAGAGCTATTTTTTGTTGCGAACGTGACGGAATAATAAATGTATTTCGAATTCGCTTGTTGCTTGAATAATATGAAAAAAGAAGAAAATAAAAAGAAAAGCTAAAACGAAATTGTTCGTCTGAGCTTTGATAGGCTGGAGAAACACACAATGTTAGCGCGACCTGCGGCAAGGCTGCATTTATTCCGAATGCGTTGTTCAAATGCATTACTCAAAGAAATAAAGACGTATGATAATTACGAGAATTGGAGTGTGCATGAAAAAAAAAGAAAAGAAAAAACAAAACAAAAAAAAAAAACAAGAAAAAGCCCCTTAGCGCGAAATTATACACGAATGATAAAAGTGCTACATCGAATTAATCCTTTGATGAATTTGATGTTTTAAAGTATTATTAATTCCTACCATCTAAATATCAATTTTTCATTCGAATATTTTTTCAATCTATAAATTTAATAACTTGTCTTGTAAAAATTATTATGAAAATAATCTATATAAACATATATATATATATATATATATATATATATATATATATATGCATACACAGTATTTAAATATATATATTAAATTAATTTGAAAGCTCGTAAACACTGTGGCATAATAAGCATTTCACTTTTTGCAATAGCACTTTTTCATTAAAAATGTTGTAAATACCATTTGAGGCAGTGGTTATTTATAAATTTAACTGCTATTCAACAAGAATTTCTCCCGCTGTTGAAATAAAAGTGTCGAAATATTTTTAAACTTTTGCACATTTTAAGAGAAGTATATGTTTTAACGAATATTTCTTTAAAATACGAATGTTCCAAATTGAATTATCCAGTGTAGCTGCTCCAATGCACATAATTAATCATACGAAACATAAAGTGCGATTATCATGCTGAAATTGAATCATGACTAAGCGCAAGATCACCGATGAAATGGCGTAAATAGCAAACGATACAAGGGAACGAACTCGAACTCGGAAAGGAAAATTTTTAAGAAATTTATAAATAGTTTTTCCGTGCCATAGTAATGGTATATATTCTATATGCTCTATTATTATTTTATGCGCATAAATAAGTTTAAACGTATACGGCTTTGATAATGAATAATTTGAAATTTGAATGAATCATGATATGTTGATAATTGTGTATACACAATGAGTGAGTTAGAGTTAGAGTTAGGACGAGAGACAGAGAGAGAGAGAGAGAGAGAGAGAGAGAGAGAGAGAGAGAGAGAGAGAGAGACAGAGACAGAGATCCATATATATATACTCATATTTTTTTCATATTTCTTCTACCTGTTGCATAAAGTAATACTAAAATAGTAAGAAAGAAAAATTATAATTTTAAAATTTTAAAAGAAAAATTATAAAATATGCTTTTATATTCTTCCGTCTATTTTTGTTCCTCCAGCCATTTATTCGAACGGAACAAAACACAATATTATAATGTTTTTTTTTTTTTTTTTTTTAATTTTTCTATTAACAAAAGTCTTACATTTATCGCAAAATCTCTAATGAAACAATACTCCAATTTTATAAAAAATAAAAAATCATTAGCTTTATTAGACGCTGAAAGGGAGAAAATATTTTATTATGACGCCATGTAGCGTCATATTATTTAATCGTAAAACAGGCGCAACTCACAAAGTCACCAATCTTTAACGATGATTTTCAAACTAATATTAACATCCAAAACTTTCAGTGCGCCAAATTGACAGAATATGCGATGAACCTGTGTTTCCGAGGTGAATAACTAGGGTTTGCCACGTTCACATAAGATTCGACACTAAGGTCGCAATTGCAAGGAGAACGCGAAATAAACGTCGATGGCATGAGCGGTGGCGCGCGCGTGTGTATGGCGGGGGGGGGCGGGCGAGCCGGGCGGGGGGGGGGGAGAGAGCATTCGACGAATGCTGGCAACTACATCGCACTTATTATGCGCTAGACATGCGCGCGCCCGGGCGCAAGTATCGCATATTATTAAATAGCTCGCGTGTGACGGCGCATAAGAGCTGCCTACACGCTCGCGAGCGCCAAAATGAAAGAAAGAAAGCGGGGCAAAAGTAGCAAAGTCCCTCGCTGGTAGCCAAACGACGGGGAAGCGAGCGGCGAATCGGCGCTACCATATCGGTATTACGTCACTACCGCAACGCCACCTTCGCTCGATCGCCGGCAATGGACGATCTCCTCGGCAGCTGCTAATCTCCCTGTCTCTCGTTTTTGTTTAGCGATGCGCAGGGACCACCGGACCCCCGTTTTTCCTTCCAATTCAGGTGCCCAACGACGGCCTCCAAGTAGCGTCGCGGGGCAAATGTCTTTTTAGCTTGTGTCTGTGCTTGGGCCGCGACGTGGGGGAGCATCGCCGAGGCAGTCGCGAAAATTTTATAATTGGTCTTTGGAAGGGCGGAGGCGGCTGGTTTTTCAGACGCTGCGGGAGAGTCAACGCGCTTCTCGTAATTGGAATATCGACGAGACGAGGAGAAAATACGACCTTCTAATGAGGACCATTTTTTTTTAATCTTTTCTTTTATGTAGGTGTCGTACGGCTTGGCGAACGTTAAAAATAGCTGTAACATAATATTAACTAAATTTAAACGCATTAAATGAAATACGGTCTGACCTCGCGGGCACTGATCGAAATCGAAGTTCGAAGATCCGAGGTCTCCGACACATTTCCACGCATTCTCCCACCGATTGATCGAATTTAAATTCGTAGAATATGCGCGCCTAGCGATGAGACAATGTGCTCACTGATTTGACATTATACTCGTGTCGAACATAATGCGAGACAATTTATTTAGTAACAGTCCAGCCGTAGGCCTTTTGTTTCATCAATTCTCATATCAGCGTTCGCTTGATTGTTAACTGCATACATTTGGACAGATATTTGATGTATTAAAAGCATCCTATACTTCGTTTCAATTATTATGAAATATGACGGTAAATCTATGATATACTACTCCAAAGATATAAACGTTACAATGAACATGAGTGATTGTTCGTCAATTGAAAAGCTTCTTTCTCTTCTATCTTCTTTACATATAATGTCCGATACTTCTTAAATCATTGTGTTCATATGAATATTGTGTTTTTGGAAAAAGCTATTACACGTAAAATGGTTTATTCACCCATAGCGTCCTGAAGCAGATAGTCACATCGAAACTACAATATAAATTTATATTATTTAGTCATACTCGTTCCCAATTCGGATATTTCACGTATTAATAATAAACATTGTCGTAAGTAATGATGCGAATGATTTATGGTGTCATATTTTTTAAATATCAAAAATTTCAAGATGAAAATAGCGAAACATTCTATACTCATAACATAGCATATGTTAAATTTTCTCAATTTATCGTATGGTTAAATCATTTTCAATAAATAAAATCTTTCTAAACTTGTAATACTTAATATCCAATGGGCTGATTTTTAATTCACAATAAATATGCGCTTGAATTTTTTATAAGACTCGTATGAATCATGTTACGGTAGAAGCGCAATCAAATGCGGTGCAATAATGAAAAATAATGTGACGTAACTAGTGGACAAACGTATGCGCATACCTAGAAAACGCATATATATATATATATATATATATATATATATATATATATATAGTATATATATATATATATGTGTGTATATACATTTTCATGATGAATCTTCCAGAATCCCTTTTCGAACATTAAAAATAACAATAAATTTGTAATGGCGTTCGAGCCCAAAAAGAGCCAACTGCCGAGGCATGTATGATGAAGAAGGGGGTAGTGAAATACCGCAGAAAATATGGTGTGAAACAATTTAATCTCCCCTTGCGCGCCAACAAAAAAGGCTCTCCACTCGTTCTTCATGTACAAGTGCTTCGCTCTCAAGCTCTCTCTCTCTCTCTCTCTCTCTCTCTCACTCGCGCACGAGATACCAACAGCCGAGCTCGGTTGACTGAAAGCGATTCAATGTATTGTTAGAAGTCATTATGAACAAAAAGGAAAGGGGAAAACGTGTAAGAGAGAAAGGATTAGGATTAGGGAGGGAGCGAGAAGGAAAACGGAGACAGAAGAAAATACGAGTTAAGAAGGCGAACGGCCTTGCACACACGGCGGACACGACAGGCGACTGCTTTTCTACATACTTATGCAGGCGAGAGTGTGACGGTGTTGTCTATACATAGACGCGAATCGCTTCATCTTTTTTTTAGTCGGCGCGAAGTTTTCGGAGTTATAAACGCCGATTCCTTCTCTTCTCCTTCCCTTGTTCTCCCTCTTCTTCGAACAAATGCTTCAACTATCTCGTGCCAATGCTCTCTTTGATATTTAAGCAGGTACAGATGGTCCGCTGATAAACTTTTTAAAGACAAGCTCGTATTTGATTACGCAGTCTACAGTGCTACAGCGAGTATTGCAGATGCTGAGGTACGGATTAACTTGGCTATAGTTCGTTTGCGTGTACTACTTCCTAATTAGTGCATCATTGTTAATATAATATTATAAACTCTTAATGTATATCAGGCAAAATGGTGAAATTAAAGGCGATTGTATTATTGTTGTCACTATTATTTATTATAATCATTATTGCAATTATTGTTGTTGTTATTATTTAATATAGTTGTAAGATGAAATTAATGTTAAGCAGGACGTAATTTAAAAATAATATTTTTTACTCATATATTCATATATCTAAGACTCGTTTAACCATAAAAAAGCACAATATTCTTAAATTTATGTATTAATTACAAATGCAATAATCATGTTATAATTTATGTTAAAATTTATTAATGCAATTGCTCATATACCACTGTGACTACTGTATACGAATTTTTGAAATAAATAAATATTTATACAATATATATCTTATTAAATTCTATAAATAAGAATTTTCGTATTCTTTATTTACTTATGAGAATTTTTCATCATTTTATTTATATATTTATTGTAATAATACCCGGTTAATTTTTAATTTAAAAATTATTTTTACTCTATCAAAACTATTTTTATCAATGCATGTATTAATAATAAACATAAACAACTTTTATTATTTCCTGGCATAATATTTATGTGAAGTTATAGAAGGCCTTAAAATAGTTTTATGGAGTGTATTTACGATAATTTATAATAATTTTAATACTTTTTTATTACTATATTCAGTATAATTATTTATTTCTATAATATATTTAAGTAAAGTAATAATATAATAATATGTTTCTTTTAATGGTTAAGTTGAATATAAACCATAAGCTTAAAATTAATTATAATTAAGGAAGTATATACATGCATGAACACATACATACTTACTTTGTAAGTATTTGTATACATACTTGTTTTCCTTCGTAATTATTTGTTAAATCAAAATATCACTACAATTTTATTTTAAAAGTCATACATGCATAAAATAACTATTTTTATATTTACTCTATTTAAATATGTACATCCCTAAGAGTTTAGTGTATATCAAAGTATTTAAAAGATAATTATTATTTTTATTTTTATTTCATAATCCAGCATAATAAATACTCTATGTATTATTACAATACCCGATGCAATGTTTTATATATCTTTATTGCATTTGTTAACAGAAAGAAAAAGCAATAATACTTGTATTTCATTACCGCTTATATATATATATATACATTACATCGTATTTTTGATGAATTTATCCATTTTTTTATCTGCTCATATTTATAACTACATCAAGTTTTCGTAAAGTTCTTAATCCTGATCGATATTTCATTTTATCAAATCGTTCCATCCACCGACATTTTTCGGAAATACATGCCTCGGTGATAATTTACTCATATCTACGTAAATAATTATAATTTTTAATAAAATTACTCACTCATCATAATCACAGTAACAAACAATAGATCAGCTAATCAGGCTGATTAATCTCAGTTGTTCTTTCAACGTAATGTTGATGTTCACCATATGTCTATTAACAAATGTACTTGAAAATCTGGTTTCTCGATCTAAAGCCTCTTTATTTGGAAAAGAATATTTCTCATTCAATTACCGTTAATATAAATAATTATTTCACTCTTTCACCCTGCTTAGATAATATTCAAGTGTTTATGATTTAGGACAATGTTTTTAACGTCATCTTTGCATATGTTTACAACTCTGTTGATTACCAAAAAATATTTTATTAAATTTAACGGCGCCTCTTTCGCTACGCGACTACATGCGAATAAATGCGTTAATGTTTAATTATCTTTTGCACTACTTAAAGCTACGTATTTAAATTCAATATTAAAGATCCCTCGAATATAATTAATAATATTTAGTGATCGGTCATTTATTTTGTCTCTGTAAATGATTTTTTTAGCAAATATTATTGCTGAATCTATACCGATCAAGGCAGGCTTTTTTTTTACTTTCAGCACATCTTATATTTTTATCTCGTAATGGATTCAATTCTCCTCATAATTCTTCTCTTAAAGGGATATATTTAAAAAATTTATATGCTTAAATTTCATTATTTATGAAAGATTATATAATATTATATCATTTAATTACTATGTATTTAATAAAATTAACATTTATGCTATATGTAGGAATATATATATATATATATATATATTGTTTAGAAACTTTTGAATTGAATATTAAAATTCTTGTATGTATATAATATTATCAATATGAAAATTTTATTTAATATTAGTCATAATTGAAAAAAATCTAGTGACTCGTTTCATTAGCTTCGTCGACTTTTCGAAAATAAGTACAATTTAAATTGATTGCATAAAACCGTTATATGGTTACATAATTTATTAATATATTAGGAGATTATTATATTATGGAATACTGGAAAATACTTATTATATCACAGAATACTGGAAACAGTGCGTAAAAACTAAAGACTTTAACAATATTTGTATAAGTCATATTCTCACATACATTTTCGTAAGCATTCGTTAGAAAGATATTTCGATGAATATACCCTTGTCATTTTTCAAACATTATTTCATATTATTAGAACAATTTTATATTTAAAATGATTTCTTCATAATTTGAGGGACTAAACTATGAATGAATTGTAACACAAATGTATTATTTGAAATTTTCTTTAAATTTAATTCAACGATAACTATGTCACTTATTCCTCCTTTATTGAATAGATATTTTTATATAATTTTTTATGTATAAATTTTGTTAAATAATAATTTAGTTATCGACTAAAACTTGGCTATAATTAATAAAATAATTATTGGAATATTGGCCAAGAATTTTTTTAGTATTGAATAATATTCCCCAACTATTCATAAATCTTATAATAATTTTCTAGAAGATTTATGAATAACTATTACTACCTGTTTTTTCGTTTTACCACTCCCAATTATTAGAGAATAAAATATATTTATATGTTAAAGATAAACGTATGAGAAACCTAATGAATCTCTCTATCTCTAACAAATAATGACAAAAATTGTGCCAAAAAATTTTCTGCAAAATTGTTCAAGCCATTAATGTCGTGTGCTGCAAAATTACGTTAACTTTTGGTATAAATACACATCTTTTCTACTTACATCACTCAGCGATTAAGTGCCCGCAGTAATTAATTATAACGACGTTTAAAATAAGCAAGCATGCGTTACCTTTAGTTGTAAACAACCATCGGTACCACCATTGGATCGTCAACTTTTATCGCCTGTAGCGAGACCCCCTATTGATACAAATAATCCTCAGTGTCTTTTAATTAACTTATTGTAAGTAGGTGGAACGAATAATTAGAAAAGGCAAAAATCTTCTATCGATAGTCAGCGCCACAAATATTGACCGCGACCGACGTAACGGAGTCAAGTCCATTTCAAGTATTTACCCAACTAAATTTAGTTGGAGAATGTGACGCGTATTTACTTTACTCCCAATGATGCAGACAGAATCCCGACACTTGTGTTCGATGAGCCAGATCAATGGTCACAGACTTTGGCACAATAGCACGTGTTCCTGGCGAGCCCTCGAACTTTTGTGGTTCATACATCAACTGATCAGGCGAGCATCTTTACATTCGTTTGTACGAACTTCGCAAACGCATGCACAGACTTTCATTTAATCGCTTATCATTCCTTAAATATTGATAAATATTAATTACGCTGAGTTCTATATATATCAGCGAATGGCTGGTATGAAAGAGTTTTTGAAAAATATTTCAACAACTGCACCATTGCAGTTTGCGAATGAAAAATTATAAATAAGAAAGCAAATATAGTATTATGTATTTGCAAGCTTGTATTATCATGCGATATCGAGAGTTTTACGGGTGTTAATGTTATATTTTATTTATTTTCTATTTTTACACAAGGGGCATTGGCTTAAATATCACCTTGAATGAAAGAATTACAAAAGTCTAATCTTACTCGTCATTAAAGTTTCAAAAATAATAATCACAGGTACATAGAAATTATTTTGTTGATATTGAAACGATGACTGTAGGATTCTGCATAAGTAGCATCCCCATCACGTAATTAACCTATAATATACAAGTTTTGATATTTACACTGAATCATATAATGTACAGTTATATTTAGACAATTTTTATATTCAATATCTTTCTTGAAAATCGGAATAGCACATCTTCATTCACATAGAAACAAAGAAAATATAAAAGAGTTAAAATAGTCTTACGTTAATTCACATTCGAGACGCGTACTTTCTTTATTAGAATTATTTTGATCAAAACTTTAGTACAAATATAGAACTCGATTCTACAATGTAAAGTCAAAGTTTTAGTGACCTTGATAATTCAATTGGTTAAAAAGATTCAGGTATGTAATCATTTTATCTCCTTAGAAAATATATTAAAACTTATGCATCATTTTTAAATAATTATCTTCTTGGTGTTTCCATTTTTAGAGAAAAGATAAAGTTCTATGAGCTCAAATAGTACAAGAGTGTATCAATGAGTCAACCGTATATAAGAATAAAAAACAAGGCCAGTATGTGCCAATTTAACACGTAACTGCATGATTTACAAGAAATTTGTAATTGTGAAAACAGATTGATGCTTGATAATATATGCCAAAAAAGTGTACAAAGTTATTTATTAAATAAATATTTAGTAAATAAAATTTTTTTAAAAAGTACGTTGCAATATCTATAAATAGAAACAAATTAATAAGATGTAAAAAAAAGAAAGAAATCAATAATATTTCATTTTCTAATATTTTAATCTATAACGAATAATTTATTCGGAAAGTAAAAGTAAACAAGTTAATTATACCTATTGTTAAGGATTTGATAAATTTTAGTTCAAAAAGTTGAAAAAATAATGCAAATAAAACAAATACAATAAATTACATTAAAAGTAAATACATCGGATCGAGGAAATTAATTCGAATAAAAACATTTGTTAGAATTATATTATTTTATAAAACCTACTTTAACATATAAATATTAATATGATACGGTAACACAATCATTAAGCATTCAATATAATTTTACCTCAATATCGGAGTATGGTTAAAAAACAATTAATATTTGTTAATACTGAATAAGTGACAATCTTACAATATGATAAATACGATAAACACTATTTTGAAATTATAAAAAATTTTATAATAAATTATGATAGATTGAAAAAACAAGAATACTTACAATAAATATAAATGTTTTTTTATGAAACTTACATATTTAAAGATTAAAAATTCTACGAATTCAATAAATAGTATATTATATTTTATTTTTATATTTTATAACTAAAATGTAGTCTTTCCATAAAATTAAAAAAATTATAAATATTAAATATATGATGTTATCACTTATTTTCTTAAGCCCTTTAAAATAAATTGTCTAAATAAATTAAGAACGATTCACAAAAAATACAGATATGCATAATTGACAATTTTAATAGAATATTATATATATATATGAAAATATTAAAAATAAGCAATTTTAGTAAAAAATATCCAATTACTATGAAACATTTAAATCCCTAGTAATCTAATAGTAAAGTGTAAAGATTTTTTTATGAATGCGTTAATACAAGCCTCAATATTGACTCAGTAATCATTTCTGAATAATCGACGAAACTAATCATACTTTCTTGTAATGATAAATATGAGTTGAGTGAGTAAGTTGACAGTAACAATAAACAATTAAGTTTAAATAAAAATAAATTGTAAATCAAAGAAACCTATTCCAAGATAATTAATTTTACGTCGTATTAATATACCCTAACACATTTTACCAGTAAAATAATTGAAAGTTTTTATGCGGAAGAAATATAAATACAAGGATTTAATACAACACATTTCTATCCTTGATATCAATAAAAGTTATTATTTGATCAAACGAATAATAAACTTCCAAAAGTACTTTAATTTTATTTACGTATGAGAGGAGTATTGAAAATTGATACGATTCATCTAAAATTATTTCATAAATTTTTAATCAACTCGATTCATAATATCTAAATTGTATGAAAATTTATTTAAATATTATCTATTCGAATACGATTTACGGCATTATTCCCCTACTATATAGACAAATGTTTTTTAACACTTCATAATCATAAATGATTAAATTCATAATATAGCAGGACAAAAGGAAAAGGTCTTGTTTAGCAATTCTTATTAAATTTGCAATAAAAAAAATGAATGTATTTAAAAATATTATGTCAAATATATTGCGTCAATAATTTTGTAAATCCTTTAATACTTAAATGTACATAATAATTTGTTAGGCACTAAATTGTTATTTTTCTAATTTTTTTTTTAAATTATAATTTAACAACTTTACGTGCAAATAATACCATTCAACGTATATTTCCAATGTGGATATATTTTTTTAATAATTGTAAGTCTTGCAAGTAGGGTGCAATGGCATTATTATACTTATAAATGTAATGATATCGCGTGAACGAATTAATTTTAGCATATAATTCATAAAAATATTTTCTATTAATCAGCAATGACGTATTTTATATTATTTTAAATATCGTGAAAATAATAAGCATTGAGTAAAAGTTACGTGGACGTAGAAAATATTTATAAAGTGTTGCTAAAAATATTATTTTAAATACAAAGCTTGTTTAGTGTAAAAGCATATATTTAACTCGATTACAAATATATTCTTATTTTATCTTAATTTCTCATTTGTATATTTAATTATCAATTAAGCTCAATGTAAATTAAAATATTTCCCTTATATTGAATAATTAATTATAAGCACGCCTATAATGTAGTAAGCATTGCAATAAGTCCAGAAGCATTTGACAAATTTAGAATATCTATTAGAGCCAGTTTTCGCACACAATTGTCCCATCATCTGGACGTTGTGATAATTCAAGAAAAGACAATGTTAAAGGCTCGTCTTCCATCCCTTGAGGTAATAATAAAAATATCGCTTGAAATTTGTTGTGCATAGGCACTCAGTGAGAGCTCGTATCGCTGCTTCTTGCTAGGAGAGATTTATAGAGACGGAGAAGAAACTCTGCGCACGAAAAAAAAAAAAAAAAATAAAAAAGGAATCTGACAAAAAATGAAGGAGGGACCAGGAGAGAAACAGCGAGTGAGCCGCGGCGGGGGTCGACAGCCACTAGTGACGTATGCGCGTTGGACATTCAACATCTTTGACTACTGAAAGTGCCAAAGAACACGCATAGAAAATAGAGAGTCGGAATGACGTCGAGTAACTGGAAAATAGATCAGTGAAGCCAGGCGTTGCGATTTCGACGAAAATAGCCGACTCGCAGGCTGCGTCCGTTTCGTACATTTTACGCACTCACTTCCGTCATTTTTCCTCCTTCAATGCCCTTTTCCATATCATATGTTAGGAAAAACACAAGTCCTCCCTACTATTATTGTCTTCCTAATTATCCATTCATTTAAGTTTAATCATGACATTGTTGCAAATAATCGGAGTGTTCTATTAAGCTTAAAATATTTATTAGCTTCAACGATATGTTACATTTACTTGTTTGTTTCCAACGTTACTTTGATCTGTAAACTTATCAAACTAACATTTGCCGTTGTACATTTTTTAATTAAATATTTGATGCTTTTTGAACACAGAATGCATTGGATGGTTCAAAACACACAAGAACACATACGATAGTGCATAATAGCGAAAACGAATTATATTCGAATTAATTTTACATTGCTATAAGGAGTAATTTTTATTCAATAATAAAAGCAATCGATATCTTTGATATTTACTCGAGCAATCTTCCAAGTTTATCATCGTTCGCCGTCTCGGCGTGTGATAGTAAAGCGCTTGTCATGATTTTCCGGGAAGTTTTGAGCAGCGTGAAAAAATGCAAAATTATACATTTGCGATGTTTTAAGAATTTGTATTGAGATTTCAAAGGATCGACTGTATTTTGATTACGGAGTGTGGCATAGCTAAAGAAACATAGACTACAAGTGCATATAATAACAATTAATTTGGTACAATGAATAGACGAAGAATTTCAAAGCATTGTGTGTATAAAATTTTATATAAAATCAAATATTAAATAACTTGTACAATAATAGTCTCATAGTATATAATATAATAGGCTGCAGTAACTATTATTTTAATTTTTTGTACGCGAATGCTCATACTTACAGTTGCCCACTTACTCATGGTATCGATGATTAATAAATTATTTCCTCAAAACTATAATAAATCACATAATTATATATAACGCGAAATCATTTCGAATTAGAAGAAAGAAAATGATTACTTTTACATTCATATGTATATGTGTATTGTTAATTATAATGATCCATACATTTAAATTGCCTAAAAGGAAGAAAATGTACCAAGAAAAATAAAATATTTACTAATAATTATTCCTATTCAAATAATTATTGTTCTTATAGAATGAAAAAGAAAAACTTACAAATCTTTCTTACTCTAGGCACGTAATAAGTAAAAAATACGATTTTAGTTAGGTTCGTTCCAAGGAATAACATATAAGAATCACGTCATCCTGCCACTTGTCTTATTTGCCTCAAATTTGGAATTCTTTATTGGATTAATTTGGAAGAATGACAAAAAATAGTTTTTCTAGTTTTTTATGTGCATAGACATAACAAAGATTCGGCGAAACACAATTAATACGTGTATGTTGGCATTAGGTTATTGATAAAATACAAATTACCAATTAAAAGAAAAAAAGGAAACGTTTTTCATTTTCGATAAAGATAATATTTTTTTTCTTTTTTTTGCAAAGCTTGTTTATTATTAAAATATTTGCGAATTAAGATTGAAACAATAATATTATTGATAATCTAATATGTAAATTATAAAGACAATGAATTTAGAATATTCAAAAATAAAGTATTGACAAAAATATTGTGCCTCTCGTCGTGGAACGAACAAAACAAATGAATGTAAGAAATTACATAATCATTATACAAAAGAAGCTCTTACAACAACTAATATTGTCGGGGTAATTAAATCAGATAGATTAAGGTCGCGTAGCAATTTAGTAAGAATAGAAAATAAAAGAGTAATAAATATAATGTTAATAAAAAGTCTCAAAATTTCTCCGCCTATATTAAAAGGAACATAAATTTCATTCCATTAAATTTGAAGAAGTACGAGCACAAAATGTTCTTACAATAATGTACGCAATATGAACATAATGCAATTTAACATCTAACTATTGTCTGATTATATATTATACGATTTTAAACATGTAATTCCATAAAAGTCGACAATGACAATAGTAGTAACTTTGTTTAATATAAATTTCTCATAATTAATCGTAAAATTAAAAAAACTAATATTAAATGAAATTTTATGTTCTTACTTTGACGTATACAAGATTATCAATGGATTTTACTAATTTTCACATAAGTTTAGTTGAATTTTAAAATTATTTTTTATTCTTTTTATATTTATAGAAAATTTAAAAAATCATATCTTAAAATACTTTAAAATACTTTAGAATAATAATAATGCCACATAACGAATGCCACATCTCGTTTTTTAGCCACATCTACATAAGTTGAACTTTTCGACATCTTACAGCTGATTTCTCATACTCCGTAAAGTCCAACTTCGCGGATAAGAACGTTACGTTCCAATAAACGAGCGTTCGCACTACGGTTAAGTAAAAAAGAGCAACTTTGAAAATTCGAATTTAACCAGCTCGCATAACTTGTATAAAAATTATTGCGCGAATTTCGTCATCGGATATCACATTATCACCGAGCGGCTTATCAAGCTGATGCATGACCGTCTACTTTCTCTCTTACAAAAGCGAATACTATAATAACGAGAAATAATGATGTAGGGGTGAAGACTTAGCGAGTTAAATAATATATCTACGAACATTAGATTTAAAGAGTTCACAATGCTCGTTTAATTATATTTACATTATATTATAAAAGCTGATATAATAAAGATTTTAAAATTCATTTATTTAGATGCGATACATAACTTGTAAATTAAGTTCTCACTTTAAATTATAATTTATTGGTTAAATTTTAATTTCTACATACAAATAATAAGATGTTTGACTTTTAAATATTTTATTGTTATTTTTGAAACTTTATTTTAAATTGAATTTAACTTAATTATAAAGTATTTTAAATATCAAAAAAATAATAAATATATATATATATATATATATATATATTTTATTTATATTTATATTTTATTTTATATATATTTAAATATTATATATATATATATAATATGATAATAATAATCATAATACCTGCTTGAAATTTATAAGAATACTTTAATATAATGTATAATTTTAATATAAACTCGGTGAAATTATTTTCTATGTAAACATGAAGTATTTTGCAAGTAACTTTCATTTAATCCAATATTTACCTTATTTCCATATAAAGCATAATGTCATAATAAGTTTTATAATAAATTTGAATATTCAATTATCCGATTGTCAAAAACAATAAAATTTAGTAAATAAAATTACATTACTTAAAATTCATTTTAATTTATTGTTCGTAATTATTTAAAAATACAGTAAATAACGCTATTTGTGCTCAAATTATTTTAAACTAAGAAATTAAATTGATTATATGAAAATGTATATTTCTCATGTCATTTGATTTACTAAATGTAAATTTATAAGAAAATACTGACTGCGTAAATTTAAAAGTCTTATTTTTTTTTTACCGAAAAAGGTGTTTTGCATTAATAGAATTAAATGTTGATATTGAAATAATAAAAATTCAAAACAGTAATTCCAGAAGGATCGTTACGAACAAATTTTTATGCATAATTACTTGAAAAAAGCTGCATCTCCATAAAATATTGTTAAAGTTCCTTTAATTCTATATAGTTTAATACAATTTAATTATTATTATTAATATTTTTTCTAATTTTTATGCAATCGTTATACCTTAATTAACATAATTATAATTGTTGCCTTATAATGACATAGTTTATTAATTAAATCAACCACTTTTATTTTTACTACCGTTACACTTAATTTTCAAAACGAATCGTCGAATCGTGACTTTTCTTGCCACTCATTTTATTTATTTTTGTGCTATTTTTCACAATACAATGAATATTTTTAAGATTCTACTCAAAAAACATATCCAATCTAGAACGCAGACTACACTTAGCGCTAACATAAACTCTTTCAATGAGTTAATTAGGAACATTACAAAATAAAATACGGATTCCATGATGTTTATTTTTTATTTGAATTTTGGCTTCAGAGAAGTAAAATTTTACAATAGTTGACAAATCAAAAATGTTATTAATATTAAAAACGTAATTTTATTTTCTTAATTTCGAAACATAAATGTAATTATAGATGAATAATTTTATAAGTACAGAGTCAATAAAATATTATTAATATAATCAAACATTGATCGATTTAAACTATACGTAATCAATGTATTAATCTATATAGTACATATAATATGTATATAAATAACTTTTCTATTATATCATCTAAGTTAAGACTATATAATAATTCTTCATTCATAAAGTAAAAATGAAAAGTAAAAGTGTCAATATATTATGAAATAATCATCTTTGATATATTTTTAGAAAATTATAATTTTGCTAAAAACATTTGTATTAATTATTTTATATACTGTTTTTTAAGTTTTTGAAAAATGTCCATTATCATAAAATTATGTAATTTTAAAAATTTGTTCTACAAAACCTTGATTAGAGCTTTTATTGTACGAATAATATAAATATTTATAGCTAATATACGAAACTTTTCCGATCTTTCTGATCCTATAAAATATTTCAACTTACTGTTTAAAAAATTATCTCAAGGTGATATGATAAACGGGAAAATGAATCATTTTCTAAATCTGTAACAAAACCTTTTACATATTTCTGGATCAACTAAAATTCATTGGAATTGGGTCACGATAATTTTAAAACTTTTTACTAATTAAAAAATTCTATCGTAATGTTATTTTTTCATATATTTCATATTCATTACCATTTTATGCTCATGAATAAATTATAAATTTTCCATGATTTTATTTAAGATAATAATAAAAATCTTTGCTTCATTATCAATTTACAGTACATTACTTTCATTATGCTTCTATGAATTTTAATATTCATAAAATATCATTTTAAAATATAAAATGAAATTTATTTTAAAAGAGCTTGCGTATAAAGTTTTTTACGAAATATTTTGTATTTTACCTAAACTACAAGATCATTTATCCTTTTACTTATCTTATTGTTATACTAATGTTTACGTATTAATATTCTTGTACTAATACAATATTCATGCAATATTAAAGATAATTTTTCTTAAAACTTATGCGAATCATTAAATTAACACCTAATTTCGTTTCATTTAATATGAATGAAATTGATAGTCACTCAAATTAAAAAAATTGTACCTTAGATAATTTGATTATGTAATAAAATACAATAGAATAATTCTAAATAAAATATAGTATTTTCATGTACATATAATACTAACAATGTCTTACGAACATCTTAGTACATTAAACTTTTGATCTTAAATTATAAACATTTCTATAAAAACAAGCTTGAGTCAATAATATTAGAAATTGTACCATAGGCTAGTATTACTTTATTATATTACGAGTTTCTTCTGTTCATGATTTTTTAACATTCATTATGGTAAAAATTCTATTAAGGCGCGCCAATACGTCTGAATGTACTAACTCATTAATATAATCTAATTTGACAACTAGAAAAACTTTAAGCTGCATAATTACATTTTAGCAAGTAACTTAGAATTCTATAGATAACAAGAATAAAGTTATAGAAGCTATTTTATACAATGGCTATATAAATATATATATATATATATATATATATATATATATATATATATATATACATTTTAATGTTTGAGTAAAATAATTGTATTAATTTCGTCAAAACTAACAAAATGCCGTGTATTACAATTAATCAAATTATAAAAACATCAAATGGAATTGTATTTTTAGCAAATTCTTTGTATTCATTACAGAATTTTGTATATCAAATAGAATTGTTGTGATAGAATATAAATACTTTTTCGCTTTGTGTGCGTGTGTGTGTCTGTGTGTGCGTGCGTGCGCGTGCATGTGTGTGCGTGTGTGTGTGGGTGCGCGTGTGTGTACGGATTAATTATATAGAACTTGAATTATTATATGAATTTTTACAACCTTTTTATTTGCCTCAAAATATAAATATAGGAAAACTAATGTATACCCATATTTAATTTTATAAAAATATTTTATATATTAGATATGCGATATAAAAATCACTATCATAATAAATGCTTAATAAAATGATATACTCTCGTCCCGGTTGAAGAAGTAGTTATTGTTGTTATTATTATTATTAGTATTATTATTACTATTACTACTATTATTAATTATTTTTATCGGTGTTATTATTATTATCGTTATCATCGTCACCAACATTGTCGTCGTCGTAGTCGTCGTATTATTGTTATCGATGTTGTTCTTATTACGTTAAAGCAACGGTGTGCGTGCTTTTACATAATTTTCTAACCGAATTGCCCGCTGTCACGTTAAAATCTTTTCTATTCGTATTGCGATTAGTTGCAAAAGCACATTCTTGCGTTTATCCATTATAAATATAATTTGCCCCTCGTCGCTTGAAAAAAACAAAACTTAACGGCTATTTTTAATCTATAGATGCCAACGCCGTCAACGGCGCAAACTTGTAATCGGGTCTTGAAACGAACTTGTTTTTCAATTCCCAACAATTTTCAGTTACGCTTGATTTCATCAGCCGGCCACTGTTCTCATGAACGCAGGGCTTATTTTCAGTTCGGAACGTCGCGGCCGATTAACACCCATGATCCTCGAGTACCACGAAACCCTCGAGAAGGGCAGAGCCGCAGAGGAAATATCAGAGCGCAGACGATAATGGGGAAGTCGGACGCAAGAGGAGAGGGAACAATAGGACCAAGTGGGCCAATGCCCTCGACGATTTATGTCGATTATTGTAAAACTGATTAAGCAATGAATCCTCTGCGTCGCTCTACTCATCGTTTCGTGACGGTGATTTATCCTCTGTGGTGTCTCACTCCTTGCGGATCGAAACTCTTCCATCGGGCTGCTTATCGATTATAACATCGCTTACTAATTATTCATAGGGGTCAAATCTCACCTTTAAATTATACACGGAAATTTATATGTAAATATGCGCGCGTGCATGCGCATGAAACGGTAAAGGTGGCATTTACAACTATCAAACGAATTCGCTACTGTTAATTGACTTAAAGAAGAAAATAACGTTCTATACAAAGTAATTAATACCGTCATTAGAATGCTTCCATCTATGAATCACCCGAGATTGTAATTAAGGTTCCATGGAAATTTTTACGTTTTATAATAGAATTTTACGCATTTTCGACATAATTGTCGTTCTAACGTACATCGCTAGTGCCCGGAACGGAAGACTCTCGTTCCATAGATCAAAATAAAAAAATTTATAACCCTATAGTTTAACATAATTCCTCTTTAAATTGGAATAACGTTTAATTTGTAATATAAAAAGTGGTTATTTAAAGAAAATTGCGGTCGTTAGCAATGAAAAAAAAAGCTATATCTTCGCCTATTGGATTTACATTGTCAACGCATTTATATGGAATTGATATCTTTAAACAAAATGATAAAAATATCTCCATGGCTATATAAAAATTGTGTGTCGTTGTTTTTTCAAAACACAATCTATTTTTAATTGAAATAAAATTTAAACACTTAAATAATATTCCCGAACAAAAGAAACTACAGTCATTCCAAACAATAAGAATTTTACAATTTTGTCGCAATTATATTATTGTATAGAGAATAATAAGTCCATAACGGAACGAATAGACAAAACATTAAAATAATTACATATGAAAGTATAATAATGAAAACGGTGTCCTATTGAAATATCTAATAGTATTTCAAAATAAATTCCATGTAAATGAAAAATCGAGACATTTTTCATCCTATTTGAACTTATTGCATGCGGTTTTCATTAAAATGATAAAATAATGACCCGACACTTTTATGATCCTTTAATGGCATTTCGATTATTTTATAAACATGCAGCAAACACCAGGAGCGTAATAAATAAAATTCACTAAATTAAAAATGGAATAAAACTTAAACAGAAAAACACACGCCTCACACGTATGAATATATTCACACACAAATTTGTATATATATATATATATATATACTTATATAGACATGCATAATACAGTACAACTCGCTTACGTAAATTATAATATATGTATGAATTTTATAAATGAATAAACTTTTAGATAAAATATAAATTTAGCTTAAATAGTTGATTAGATTATTCCTTTTCCAATGTATTTAACGCGCTATATAAAAATCACTTGTTTTATTTTACTTTTTTTAATTGCTAAATTGTTGATGAATTTTTCGTATTTCCGATTATGAATTTTAAATTATGAACAATTTAAGTGTAACGTAATATACATACATATATATATATATATATATATATATATATATAAAATTCTTCCGAGTAATTTCATCATTTAAAATAATTTACAACTAATTTTCATTGCGTGTAAAATGTATTATTTATAGCTTTTCGATAATTCATGAGTAATTTTTAATATACGGAATTAATAAAAAATGTTTAAAATAAATGATGTCTTGTTTATTTTTAATCGAATCATCAAAACTCTTCTTGAAAGCAGGTTTGCGTAAAGTAAATAAATCCAAAAAAAGCTATTATCCGATTTATTAAACATTCAGAAATATAGATCGTCTATGCAAAGAAAAAATGAGCAAACAATCGATTACATAAAAAAATAAGCTGGTACTATGGAAAATAATGGTCGTAAGCGTAATTTATAAAAAAAATATATATATATATATATATATATATATATATATATATAATATTCCTTGATTGTCATTGGCATCTGGATTCATTGATGATACTTATTTTTCGATAATATGAATTTTTATATATTTGTTTTGATGATCAACCTTAAAGCCTAATCAGTTTGTTCTCATCGTGCAAATTTCGGAACATAAAGAAAATATTTTAAATTGAACGTCTTAATAGTTTGAAAAGAATTTTCCGGCAAAAACTCGTTTTATTTTTCAGTTTTGAATTGGCTCCATCACACTTTAATTCCGATATTAGCTTTTCACAAGTTGTTCATTAAGAATTAATGAGTATCGTTTAAAAAAAAAATCATATTATTCATGCGTACATTGTGTAGCAGAACAAATATCCAAATATTGTGTTTCGAAGTGAAGAAAAGAAAAAAATAGTTTATATTATCTCGACAGTATTATCGTCGATTGAAATGTCATCAAAAACTTATGCTTCACAAATTGCTTATTAAAAGTGTCACGATAATAATTATTTCTTAGTATAAAATTGGTAAGTCGTCAATTTAAATGAATTATCTAAAGGATTATTTATAAAGTATTAGTTTCGATGTTACGAATAAATGCATTTACCGCCTTATTATTTTCATCTTTTATTATTTGCTGCAAGATATCAAGTGATTGCGCAACTTGCATTAAAACCATGAAACTATAGGATTAAATGGTTATCCGAATAATGGATTTTGTCGATGAAGGGAGAAAAATACTTGGAATAGCGAGAAAACTTAATTGACATGTCGTCCACCGCGACGTAATGCAACATAATATGATTTCAGCTACACTTCGGACGATCACATTATTACTTCCGTACATTGATAAAAACGACAGTATATAAGCCAATGACGCATAAATCGTAATATTTACAAAATATTAACATAGAAGCAGTAAATGTTGTAAAATGCTAAATTATATTATAATAAATTATGGCGCAAATATAAAGTTTATAATGTCTTGCAGTCTAGTGGCGAAGATAGTGATTATTACTAAAATGCGAGATAAATCGCTCTGGAATAATTGACGAAGTCTGTGCAATAAAGTTAAGCGAAAGAGTATACGAGAGCAAATCGTTTGACATCACAAATCTTTACAATTGACTCCGGCTATTATATAATGCAACATTGAAAAGCCTTATTTAATTTATGATATATTATATACTGTGCATTGAATAAATTGCAACAAACATGAAAAGAAAAAAATCAAGTCTGTATTATTTACAGCAAATTGATCGTACCGCAAGTGCTTCTCCTCAAATCAAGTATTGTAAAATCGACCTTTATAAGACCGAGTGAGGAGCTTATAGCCTATAGGCTATAGTACACGTCGATCGACAAAACAGACACCGAGCACACAGCGCACCGAGAGCGAGAACGATGAGCAGCAGGATTAAGCAAGTGTAAAGGAGAAAGAAGAGAGAGATGCGAGAGAGATGCGAGAGAGAGAGAGAGAGAGAGAGAGACAGAGGGATGTAGAGAGAGAGAGACAGACAGACAGACAGACAGACAGAGAGAGAGAGAGAGAGAAAGAGGTTGGAATAATGCTTTATATAGCTAGAGTATAAGACGTAGGTCAGGGAGCGAGACAGAGAGTTTCGCGCATACATCTCTTCTCAGCAGCCATGTTTGCAATGCCGGGACAAGCGGTTCGTGACTCCCACTATCCGCTCGCTACCCGCCGCGCACCTCAACCTCCGCAACTACAGTCGCGGCCTCGGGGCAGCGATAGTGTGGTGGTGCTAGTACTAGCGGTGGTGGTGGTGGTGGTCGCCGCGGTGGTGGTGGCGGCGGCGGCGGCAGTAGTGGTGGTGGTGGTAGTCGCGTCGTCGTTGCCGCCGCCGCGAGCATCGTCATCGCCTAGCAGTGTGCGTGCGCATTTCAACACAGGTCTCTCCTGTGCACGAGTCGGCTCGACTCACTGTGTGTGGTAAGAACGATCGAGCAGCCGAGCGCGGGAAAGAAAGAGATAGGACAAATAGATAGATAGAGAGAGCGATAGACAGAGCACCCGTGAGGACGGGAGGGCGAGAGGAACCGGGCAGAGTATCGCGGCTCGCCGCTAGCGGACCACCCGACGACTGTCAGTGGGTGCGAGTCTGCGAGTCCAGCAAGTTCAGCATCGCCGCGGCGGTCGTTGTTGCGCTTCGTAGTTTCGCTCCTCTTTCGTGTAGTCCGTGGCTTGCTGCTGCTGCCCATTGCCAGCCGGGCGCTGCCATCCCTCTCCCCGATTCAATTCGCTCCCACGGGAGAAGCTCGAGATAGGTGGAGGGTCCAGGAAGTCGAGGAGCAGGCAGCGTTGGACGAAGGGCGAGGGCGTGCAGAGACAGCAAGAGTAGGAGAAGTAGCGGTAGCCGAAGCGGCGGGCGAGCGAGCGAGCGATCGATCGATGCAGCGAGGAGGCGATACCCTCGGTCTTCCTGCCACTTCTGCCGCTAACATCGTCATCGTCGTCGTCGTAGTAGTCGTCGCCACCGCTGCCGCTGCCGCTGCCGCCGCCGCCACCGCCACCGCTGCTGCTAGTGCCGTTGCTGAGCCGAGGAGCTCCTAGCCAGCTACCCGCGGTCGTCCAGCGGTAGCTTCATCTCGTACTGACCGCCCGCCAAGAGACTTAGACCCCACCCCGCTCCCCGGTGCCTATACGTCTATTTTCGAAGGGAGGAAGTCGAGTCGCCCGCGCGCTCCCAGAGGCACGTGTGCAATTGTGGTGTCGTAACGACGGCGGCGTAGCGGGAACGAGAGGACCAGCCACCCTTATCGTAATCGCTAATCGCGGGGAGCCGTGAAGAGGGATACGGACGGTGGTCATAGTTTCTACTTCCCGAGTGTGGAACGTCTTCGGCTACGCAGCTTCTGCCGCGATCCAGGAAAATCGACGGCCACGCGGAAAAGAACCAGCAGGAGGTCGAGACTTAGAACGAGGACCGGAAGGCCCCGGTGGAATGTAAGTATTGGTCGTCGAGTGGGCGCGCGCACACCATTGCGAAACGTCGGACGTTTCTGGAATGCTAGCGAAGGGAGAGGGATACAAGGGGCGGGGTAGAGATGGAGGGGAGGGGGGGGGGGCAAGTGCGCCCGCTGCCCCCCGGCCGGCATCGCCAGAAAACGTCGGCCACGATCCGCGCACCGAGAATTGCATATTTAGCGGCCCGAGAGCGTTTATTCTTGCGCTGCGCGCGCGCGCGCGTTTACGTGTGCGTGCGTACTTTGGCGCTGAAGTGTCTCCACCGAGGAAGAGCG
>NW_011948425.1:1001592-1003239 GCF_000503995.2 Ceratosolen solmsi marchali | reverse complement strand
CTTCTCGGCGTTTCTTTCGCATTATGCGCCTATCGCTCGGGTCTATTTTTGGAGAAAATGGACAGCGTTTATCAACGAGCGCAAGCGAAACTGCTTTCTCAAGGAGTTTTGTAAGACAAGTCCCTGTGTTGTCCCTCGGCCAATCCGACATTCACTCTTAATCGTTCATGTATAGGAACATTTAGCGCCGACTCTCCTCCTCGATGCCCAAGCATTTTCGCTTTTTCACTCTTCCATTCGGTACGCTTCACACTTCGTATCCATTATAAATGCACAGCGTTTCTCTTTTTTTCTTTTCTTCCTCGACGCTAGCACACTCCCCCTTCCCTCAACCGCCTCCTCCTTCCCCCGCCGCGCCGCGCCCCTTCGCAACATGCGCACACACATTCCCCGTCCACGACTCCGTCGACACGGCCCACCTCGGCCAGAATTTACGATAATTATGCAAATTTTGAAAACGAAAGCGAGCATTCATGGAAATTTTTTCTCGTACTCAAGTACATTATGGCGCTTCTAGATTATTAAGAAATTCAATTGTTTTTTTTTTCTGTCTTTCTTCCTTTTCATCATATCTTTTCCGCTTTTCTCTTTTGTCCTATACAAGTACGCGTATCTTCATAGAGTATCTATAGACTATCTTTATAGAGTCTAACGTTCCCTCTTTTCCGGAGCAATAACGATCCTTTTAATTCCTAGATCGCGGATTTTATGAAACCAGTATTTCAACTCACTTTAACGCGCATCAACCTTTAGCTTTTACTATAGCAAGCTTTAAAAAAAAGTTTTCCCATAACATTAGGAGCTCTGGCGCTACTTATAATAATCATTAAAAGCCATCGCGCTCTATGAAATTACTGGAGAGTCAAAATTTCCAACGCCATATGCGTAGGTTCGTTAAGCCAACGGTCGAATAATCATTATTATACATTTAACTATGACGTTTGGAGGGATTGATAAAGCGGACGTGAAAATTGTGCCTGGCAAATACGCATTATTAAACGTAGCGATTAATTCTCAGAGCCACCATCGCGACATTGAATTCGGCGAGAAATCAGCTGACAAGTAATCGTACGTGTTTCTCTCTCGACACACGAAACTTCTCGCACACCGATTGACCGTAGCCGACGAACGTCGTCTATTCCGGAAGTCCGTTTCTTGCGTTCGCGGACGCCGGTTTTCCCAAAGGAGAGGGAAAACAACAAAAAGCGGTCGGGGTGGTCAGGGAAGGAGGTGGCTCAAGAAAAAAGCGGTGGAAAAAAAGACAAGCGCGCATGCGGTTTGGCCTAAGTGCATCGCAGTTGCCGCCGAAACTTCTAGAACGTGCGACGATAGCAAGTATGCGTGTCCACGCAAACATCCTCGCAACCATATCCGGCTATCATCGGCTTTTCCCTTCGGTCTTTACTCGCAATATTCCCCGCATACTTCGAGTTATCCCTGCCCGTATACGTGTGCCCGCGCGCGCGTACGCTACTGCACTGCTGAATCTGTTGTTATTGTCATTTCCTGTTGTTGTTAATACTGTTGTTATTGCTGCTGATGCTATAACCGTAGTATTCGCGTATCTAAAAGAATGTGTGGAATGGAGAGTCGTCGAGGCGAGTCCATTATACCGGCCGAGGATAGTGGCTCGTCTTTCCTCTTCCG
>NW_011948425.1:923341-1001569 GCF_000503995.2 Ceratosolen solmsi marchali | reverse complement strand
TCTCTCTCTCTCTCTCTCTCTCTCTCTCTCTCTCTCTCTCTCTGTGTCTATCTCTCATCGTCCCTTTCCCCTCACTCATCTCTGTATCTCTGTCTCTGTCATCTCGTCATCTCTATCTATCTTATAAGCTTTTCTCGCTTGGAGACATAGCCAATGCTTTTGTGCACTGACGAGAATTAAATTTGTGTACCAATGACCGAGGCGAGCTAAGAGCTGATGGTTTAATGAACTTTGCAGATGCACGCGCTTATGATGTAAAACTGGTTTCGCAGGATATAAAAAATATTTATCATTTCCTGAAACAAGGTTTCTCTCGTCTGCGTACGCGTACTTCTGCAATAACTTCAGCACACGTCACACACGACGGCCAACTAGAAGAACGTTTCAAACGATCGAAAGTGCTTTAATAATTTCGAAAATATTCCAAAGGTTGCCAATTTATTTTCAAGTCGTGCGCGTTCGAGATAAAAGTAAATTTGATATTGTGCAACGCGCGCAGGTCTACGTACTACCTGCTCATGCGCAATGCACGTACATATGTTTCATTACATTATGTTAGTTCACGAGCACGTACATCCATTATGTACACGATGTGAGCTTCCTTTTGCAAATCCGCATCTCGAAATAACGAGTCGACGCCAACGACCCCATATGTTGTTATTTTCACACATTTTTTTGAAATTGATACGTAAATTGTATGAAATTACCGTTTGCGCAGAGATTACGAGCAATATCTCATTTTTTTTATTATCAGTTCGATTCGACGATGCCCTGAAATTTTATCACTCGTGAGCTTTAAAAGCGTTTTGCGAAAATCTCGAGAAGGCGAGGCCCCCTCGTTCTCGTTTATTTGCACTCGCCACCCATTATTTATCTGCTTTGTCTTGGGCACCCACGACCCCACGTAAAAAAAAAAGTACCTACAAACGCGGGAGGTAGTGACGAGGGCAACGCCATTGTTCGATTGCATTCCGTTTGCCCTTCCCCTCGTCGCATCGCCCGCACTTGTTCCTAAGCAAAAGCAACGGACGGAGGTCAAAGTTTCGATAAACGCCCGGATTATCAGCCGATTGCTCCATCGGTTTCCTTTGCACAGCTAATCGGTCAGCCACCCATCTCAATGCTAGCCATGCCTGACGTTGCTTAACCATCTACAAGAGAGAGAGAGAGAGAGAGAGAGAGAGAGAGAGAGTGTGTGTGTGTGTGTGTGTGTGTGTGCGCGCGCGCGCGCGTGTGTGTGAAACGACGAGTTTCTTATATCGGATGGTATAATCAAATTCCCATCCTCGTCTCCATCGTCTTGATCCTAGAGATTCGTGGGCGACGCCAGTTGTTTCGGGATCTATTTTAGCTTCATTAAGGTCGAATGATAGATCGTTACTACTATCGTAAAGTCATTGGTGACGAACGAGAGCCGAGAGCTGATCTATAAGGGATTGTTGCCATACGCGGAGGCCTGCGCTTACCTTCGATGAACAGAATTTCGCAAAATTTCAAATTTATTTCCAGACAGTCTGACCAGCTCCGTGTGCATGATGGAAAGTAAAAGGAGATGCTAAATTTTCGAAAGGATTGTGTCAATTGGGTTAGATTTATCAAATTCTCTCTCGATGTCTTGCGCCATAAATATGCCCATAAACGATCGGTGTTGTTCGTTCTTGAATTTATTATTCATGAATTTATCATAAAGTGAAAATAGTATGTATTATCGACATAATTTTAATTTATATTTTAGCCCTTTTGAAACGTCACGATTCGAGTGGAAATAAAAAGTTTCATATTATATGAGAAATAAGTATAAAAAAGCTTGCATTGGGAAAAGAAAATATTTTATCGTTTTATTCTGGGAAGCATTATTGTGATATCAGTTTGAGACAAAAATCAAAAGATTTTAAAGTACAAATAAAATTATTTAATAAACATATATAAGCCGCCTGATTTATTATCGGGACCGAGAAAAATATTGAATAAATATTGAGCGACGTTTGCATACTGGACAATATCACATGTAATTGCTTTATCAACATTTTTATTTATCTTTAATACACCAATTAATGTGAAAATCATAGAAACAACATTTGTGTATACTTTCTTTTGTTTAAAATTCTTCTTATTTTATTTCCGTAAATTTTTCCGTATCAAAATAATGACAATAGCGCTACATTATATAAATATAATTCGACAATTATTCATTATTCATCATAACTAAGTACCGAGTAGTAAAATTAAAGAAAATTGTTTTTTTCTTTAACTAAAGAACAATTGTATTCCTTCATTTATCATGGGGGTAGACAAAATTGGTTCATATGAAATAGCTATTTCTAATAATTAGCGAAATTGTAAGTTACACGCGATCGATGATTTTCACGTACCTTTGCGCCACATTATTGTTTCTCAATTACATGAAAAATATAAATAGAAAGAAAAGGCGATTCGGTCTACATAAAAATCTACAAGTTATATAAAATGGCCTTTTACGTGTGGCCCCGGTAAATCGGCTAGTCTCGGAAACCCGTTTAGCATATTCTTGCAATTCCCTACTAGCGATATGCTTGAAATTTTAACTTCACTTCACTGACGAGAAATAATTTTGTGCGCTGGCAATAATTATAAACTTTGTGCGTACGTACGCGTATTACAGTTATTCTTTTATCTTAAGAGTATATTTTTCGATACTTCATACATCGATCGGGTTGCTTTTTTCACATCGGAATCGCGATAAGAATAATCATACATTCCTTATTTTAATGTTATTGAATTATTTTTTTTTTTTTTTTTTTTTTTTTTTTTTTTAACATTCAAAGGCTTACTCGAAACGAACTTTGAGATTATAAATCAAATGTTTCTATTATAATTCCGCAGAGTACTTGATGCAGGCTTTTAGACAAATGACGAAAAAGCGCGAAGGCACACGACGATTCCCACTTTCCGAAATTCACCAACACACGAGCCTTGCAGTCTCTCTTGTCAATACGATTCGCCAAAAATGATAATATCTACAAAGCAACTCCATGCTTATTACTTAATACCCGTACAAGAAATTCACGGATAAAAGTCAAAGTGACACCCCGACATATTTTTGACTACATCGGGGCGATAGATAGCAGCACGTCAATTACGTTGTTACGGGCAACGAGTGGACGGGACGCTCGTCGATACACCCAATATGTTGTTCATTATCCAATTAACAAGCTACTTTGCACGAGCGATTATCACTGACGCACGAGCGGCGACGACAAATCGTGCGATCACAATAAGCCCGGCAACGAAAATCGAGACGAACGGTAGCGGCGACGGCAGCGGCGATTGTAAAATGCGAATCGTAAAAGCGGCCACCGAGCGCTGAGGCCTTTGCACATAAAAGTCGGTGCGCCGATCGAAATAAGTCATCGGAGTCGCGGCCCACGCGCCCACACCATATCCATCCACATCTACATAAGCGCGAATTTTTGTCGCGATGCTGCTACTGTACATTTTCGCAATTGCGAACAATCGCCACGTAGTCAGCCACATTAGAAGCATCCTCCTCCCCCCCCCCCTATCCTCCCCATCGCCATCATCCCACTCGTACCCGTTGCCGATGATCTGCATTCTTAATGATGGGTTTATAGATTTCATCTACAAAAGCGTATTTGTAAGCGTTTGGACGATGGGAGAGCTGGGAGAGCGACCTCGTGACTCGATCTGTGGGCGATCGTGTACCGGCAGGAGCCTAGTCACGTGGAATTTTAATTACCCTTTTTTACGAGAGAAAGTGACGATACGCATTCGCTCGCGAAGAAATTTGACAGAGGATAATCCAACAGTATTAGGTCATTTTGCTTGCGACATGCATTATTCTATTCGCTTAGACTGAAAAATCACGTTTCACTGTCAGTTAGTAAAAAGGAAAACTACAGGGACTTGCGTTCTTTAATACTTTTCGGCTTAATTAGAGATTAAAAATCCAAATATAAAAATATTATGCCGAGGGTGATTTTACATTGATACACCCAACCACCTAAACACGCGCACACAAAAAGAGAGACAGTAGTTAACTAAGAAATAGCTAAATTTTACATAGGAATGAATTTGAAATAAAAAAAAGAAGAATAAACGACGTATAAGCGTGCAGATAATAAAGTAGAAATAAAATTGTCTAATAAGCTTACACGGCTGCATCTAATGCGATGAAATTTAATATTTAATATGATATATAGCGCTTGGGATAAATAATTTTATATGAAAAATCGAGCGATAGTTAAGATAAAACTAGAAATAATAATACAAATTTTACAAATTACAAATTAACATTAATCCTTATAGAGTATAAAAGTTATTGCTTTGTTTCAATCATTTATTCGTGATTATTAATATCTGACATATACATATAAATCATTAGCGTAGTTTTTAAACCACATCGATAAAACCCGTGATTGGTAACACTTTTTTTTTTTTTTTTTTTTTTTTTTTGGCGTCGAAAACCATTTCTATTTTTGATTTTTCGAGCAATGTCTCCTATTTTGACGCCCGTGTTGGAGTCTACTGCACATTAAACGTCTCATTGGATTGTTGAGAGTATAAAAATATACTATCTAATTTTTGGCGCTGACAATGCCTAATCGATTTTGATGACTAATAACTGATGCTCGACAAATAAAATGTAACGAGACTATTTTGTTTGTTGTTATTATTATTGTTTTTTTTTTTTTTTTTTTACTAAATAATAATTATATATTGTTGAGATTTTACGAATAATTTGTTGATAAATTTCACAGAACCGCAATTTGCATGCAATACAGTGAGCGATCGATTCAACAATATTACATATCGACAAATTACGTCAATTTTTAATTGATGTAAAAAAAAAAGTAAAAAAAAAATATTAACGTAATTATGTATAATGGAATAAAATAATCAACTTTTGTTTTTTTTACATTAATTCATGGATTATTAATTAGCACAATATTACGAATCATTGTTTTAAAAGAATTCATAAATAGGACGTGTAAAGTAAAACTTCAAATTCATTTTACAGTGACATAAATATCAATCTTTTATAATAAATATAATAAAAATTTTTTTATAATAAATGAAAGAATAATTGAGAATAATTTGTGCGAATATGAAATTAAGAGAAATCGTTATAAAATGAATGATCGTTATTTATATTACGTGACCGCATGAGCAATAAACATTGTATTAACTGTTGAATATAAAAAATTTAAGTCTGTGTAACAAAGTAACAAAATATTAAATTTTAACAATCGAAACCATTTAAGGAAATATTTTTATCGCAATATAATATAATGATAATAACAAATAACGGCAAGTTTAAATTAAAATTTTATTAAATCTTTATTATAAGACTTTCGCTTTATTTAAGGATAAGGAATTTTTAATAATTATAAAGCTTATTACGCAGAGAAAAGTATTTCATTTTTATTTTAAGAAAAAGTTTAAAAAGAAATACAAACAAAAAATCATCGTGGAAGGATAATTTATAAAATATCACCTGACTAGAATATTTCGTTTAATATAAAAATATATTATAAAAATAATCACAATTGGGCAACACTAAATCAAATACTTCATGACTCACAATAAGAACATTAATAAAATTATCTAGTTTGATTTTTGCAATATTTCATTACTAAAAAAATTCTGATTGGTTTTAAAAGAAGCTTTAATAAACAACACAAGTTAATATATAAAAAATTGAATTTCATTTTTATTTCAAATACCATGAAGGTTGCCATTTAAATTCTATGATTTATTATAGATTCTATACTACGGTATTCAAATACAGTATTTCAAGAAGTTATTAAACTGTCAGACCTTACGGATAATCATTAACTCACTTCAACGTAAACACAATATTATGTAAATACGAATTATCGAGTGTACGATATAACTGTTCTGAAAGTTAAAAAAAAAATTTCATTGCTAATATTAGCAAAGAAGAATTAGAATAATTAGTGAAACACAAATATAACAATTTACTCTAAATAGTCATTGAAATAACAAATTTTTTTTTGTAATAATTCAAAATATTCCTTTATTTCTTCGGCAAACTATCATGAATATTAAGATATTTCATGTTACCTTATAATTATTATCATTTGTCATAATTTCTAGAAGATTAATACAATTAAATTTAACACTAAATAATGTCACTAAGGGTGACACAATAGGATTTTAAATGTAAATTTCTATGTAAATAATATATGTTGAGATTGTATGCATTATTTTTAATCAATTATTTATTAAAACGAATCTGTTTTATATATTTAAAATCTTACATGTGATATTTAGTTGACAAGTTTCCGTGTTTGAAGTTCAAGTAAGATTATCTTGCTGATTTGTTTACATGAAAAGTTTGTGAAAAGGACATTGCGCAATAACAGTGAAATCAAATAGATAAACTTAGAGTAAAAGCAAACGTAATTATAATATCCTTTTTCAGTCCATTTACATGTAATTATTATGTAATTGAAATTAATTTATTCTTTGATCGTCTTTTGATTTGCATACATTGAACAAACAAAATTTATACATGTTAAATATATTTAGAAACTGCAAATTGATCGATAGGCGAGAGAAAAAGAATCAATTGTTTTATTGATTCTTATGAACTTCTGGATCGCTTTAATTATAATCATTTAATTGTATTTCATGATCGAATGAATTTAACGTCATTTTCTATTTAATTACAATAATTAATATAAAAAATAGCATATAGTCTTAATAATTTAATATTAATCTTGATTAAATTTAGGGCAAACATAAATGCAAATGTATCATTGAGAAATAAAGCTAATTCAAATTTCAAATGTGTTTATTTTGTTGTCAATAATTTTTATATATAAATTTTATTTATTTAATATAAGTTTTATACACAATTTAAACTATAACAAAGATAAATTATGTAGAAAATCGAATAGTATTTTTTATATACAACAGTCATCAATTTATCTACTTTCATATAGCTTGAATTAACGCACAAATATAAACTCGTAAAACGATTAACAATGAGTTTTGCGCCAATCACTTTTCCAATTGCAATTAGTACACTGGGCTTTGAAATATTTAAATACAATATGTTTACGATTAACTTATAAAACTCTACTATTAAAAATATTACTGTTACAAAATTATATAATATTTAAATATACGTGTTTTTTTATGAATAATACCATACCAATTTTGATGCTAATCATAAGAAATATTATCTGAAATTATATAAAAATATATCATTTATTACGATTTATCCACTTTATTAAATACGTACCTACTTACATTAGATTTATATACGTATTTTAATGCAGTTTTCAAATACATATTTAAATATACAATTTTTTTTACATATTTTGATGATAATAAAATGCGTAAAAATTAATGTTTAATTGAATGGTTTTAGTTTGAATTTTTAACGAATGTTTAAATTATACAAATTCTATTCCAAAGCAATCATTAAATCTTAAAATCCAACGTATTGCCAATAGATTAGATATTCATTAGGTCTAATTGTAATTTTAATACAACTTTATCAATTAAACGTATTTTGACAATTATGGCAGGTAAAAGCATGAAAATTATCTTGTACTTACAGAAGATCTTTTTCTCTTATCAGCTACATTGTTTGGCGTTAATAAATTTCAAAAAATTATTATGGAATGAAACTATGCTAGAGCATCCACTCTTTAGATTAAGAGTACTTCGACCCGAAAAGTAATAAAATAAAGAAAAGACTTTTACGGTAAAAAGCCAATCAGTAACCAGGCAAATCGTGCACTACCACTTACTAGAGATTATAGTTCGACTACTCTGTCAAGGTTTTCCGTATTTTCTTATCAAACAACACGTAACGTAATCTCAAAAGCCCGAAGGCCACGGCTTTGACCGAAAGAGTTTTAATGGATTTATATACAACAGCAAGACTACGTATTTTTATGCTTAATGAGTGTTATACAACCTGCGATGTAGGCGTCGCATATCACCATTTAATATTATTTTTTTTTACCAATAAAAATACAAAAACACACAGTACTAAAGAAGCAACATGTTTATATGTGGCATTAAATAAAATATTATTCAGAAAGAAAAATTATTTTCAACTAACGAAATTTATCGAAATAATCGAAAAGAATTTAGTGTATACTTGACGTGCTGCAATATTATGAACTAAGCACGAATTTATATCCACCGTTTATAATAGAAAATTATAATTCATTTGAAAGTTATAAGAAACCTTCGTTGATATATTGACATGTGAAAACAACTTGACATTAAAATGTACAATTCTCGAGATATTATAGAATTTATGATTTCGAATTATGATTTTAAATTTAATTTAATTTTATTTGAGTTACATTTATATGTTGCAAATAAAGGTCGACTATTCGAATTGTTAATGCACATTTTAATATTTAATCTATAATCAATATTTTCAATAATGACAATTTCGAATGAATAAACGTCATCAATTTTACCCGAAATATTATTATAAAACTGATTCTTGTTTGTAATATTCATTGACGTTCATAAAAAAAAATATAATAAACTTTTAATGCCTATGATCATAGAGCAGGCAGAAAAATTCATTATAACCATTATAACGTTTTAATGTATTAAAAAACGATAATTAGTTAATTAATTAATTCATCTTGGGGTTTAAATGAGAATTGCAGTTGGGCTTCAAAACATCTGTTAATGACACATATATTAAGTAAAAGTTACTTCACAAAATAAAATCAATAGTAATTGATTTAGCAAGACCAATAAAGCATTTTGGCAAATTAACACAACTTCGTAATAAAAATGCGTCCTTTTACTTCGAAACAATGACATTTATACTAAGCATTGTAAAAAGTTGTATTAATTTTCATGTAAAAGAATATGATTTATGTCCAAAATAAAAGACCCGAGCATAAAATAAAAATAAAAAAAATAGAGAATGTTTAGTCGTTAAATGTGTCTGAAATTTAATTTGTTTGGAGCTTATTTATTAGACGAAATTCCTATAAAGATTTCAATTTTATATCAACTTGTTTATACTCGTGATCTCATTTTAAATAAATATCAACATGGGCTGCTCGCTTATTCTTACTTAATAAATTCTGCTTTACAATTCTTTAATTATTTTAACGTCGATAATAATTTTTTAATAAATAAACGATAAACCGACTGAATTAAGTAAGAGTATTATATTATATTATAAGTTATTATAATATTATATATTATATTATATTATATTATATTATAAGATATTATAAGTTAGATAAATAATTGAGCTTTATTATGGAATACAAAATGACAAAAAATCTATTAAACAGATGGCTAAACATATTGCTCATCATGACATTTAGATAATAATTATTAGCGAAGCTCCTGATAAAATGTGAGTACTGGTAAATGTGAGCTTATATTAGATTCCAACATGATAATACTAATTAGGATACAATAGTGAGGGATTAGTGCTTTGACTTGGTTACATTTATCGATCAACATGAATTATTTCTTTCGCGTACATACCGGCATATCGTGTCGTAATTATGGCTAACGTCTTGCGGTTATGCCAATTTGCTTATCTGGATCATCCAATACTGTTATATCTTGTAAAACTGCAACAGCGCTGACAAGAAAGTATGCGGTTGCGATCACGTGAGAGTAAAGAGTAAACAAGAGTAAACAAGAGTGAGTATTAATAACGTAAAATTAAATAAGTCAATGGTACCGTATGAAAGTAGAGGAAAAAGCGTAAATGCCATTAAATTCGATAGTCTTAGATTTTCCGAACTATTCATCATGGAGCGACTCGATCCGCCGATTCATTGTATAAGAAAAATTATCCATTTCCCGATATACAATTACACAATCGATGAAATATTCGCCAAACTACATTTAGAAAGTATACATACATCATAAAATCAGAAAATACGCTCGTACTTCTTAGTTCCCACGCATAAAAAAAGAAGTAACCGCGAGCGAAAAAAATGTTCTATACCTTCGTTACGGGATGAGCCCCCCCCCCACCCCGCTCACCACCTACCCCTGCCCTATTCCCAATCCCGTTCACATTTTTAAGCTACGTTTTGCGCCTAGCACGTAGCATTTATGAGAATCATCTCACATGAGAAAGTATTGCGTCGCACGCTCGGTGTTTACGGGGAGTTCGGCAACATCCTCTCCGTATCTAGCACTTACATTCCGTCGCGCACTCACGAATAATCCCAAGCATTGTCCAAGGAGGAAGAACCCAAATATCGAGAGAGAGAGAGAGAGAGAGAGAGAGAGAGAGAGAGAGAGAGAGACTAGATGGGATCGTACATTCGTGACTATTGCACTGCTACGTCAATTTAAAAATAGTACAGCTACTTGTGGAAGCAACGTGCACTTGAAGCGTGCAATTTACACTTGCGTACTCATTTGCTCCAACTGATTTTTCTCATCTCTGGCTTTAATTTTCCTTTTCCATATTGACAGTAACACGAGCCTGTGTATTCCAAAGTCGTTTGAAATTCGACGATTATAAGTATTATTTGTTCATAATGCGCGTACGGCGTTACGGAATTAATTTCCGTTTAATAAATTATGAATTAGTCGGTAAATGTAATATAGAAACTATTGGGCATGACTTCGTCAACAACGTCTCCTTCCGATGAATAAATTAAGCTCGATTTAAAATGTTCGATCAATAATATGACTTGTGGCAGCAGGTTTCGTTTTGATAGTCCTATAAATAATTATATTTGAAACCGAAGTCAACTACAATCAGTTTCATTTCATTATTTGATATTTAAATGCGATTCCTGATGTTTCATAATAAGTTCATATTTGTACAGTTTTCCTCTTGTCCTTACAACTGTAAACATTTGTTAATATAAATTTCAATTTTCAATTTACTCTTGAAAGTTTCCATAAAGACAAGGTTCTTGAGATTCGTCATTCGAAAAAAAAAAAAAAAAAAAAAAAAGATAGATTTTGTTATTTGTATGAAATTCCTTCTAATACGTCGCATATCTTCCAGCTTTATACATCATTAAATTCAGCAGCTATTAAATGTTTACAAATTGCATTTAAAATAGTCTCGTTTTCTGAGAAATGGTAAATAAAACTTTACGTTTGAATTTCTTTTTTGTTTTTTGTTTTTTGTTTTGCTTTTGTTTCAGTTTTAATTTACATACAACTATAACTACATATAAATAATGCATTATTAAGATGTATGCGCTGCTACTGAGAAATAAAAATAAAATATAAAGATTAGTCATAGTTACTTTACGTAGTTAATTAAAATATTATATGCATTAAAATGTATGCTTAATGTAAAATTCGAATAATTTTATATTTATTATTTTTTTTTTTTACAAATTTCTTTTGATTAATGCGATCACGTTAGCCTGTCGCGCTTGAGAATATATCGGTTTTACTGGGCTCACGCTTAGAGGTGGCACTCACTAGTCAATCAAAACTAGTCCAGAGATTCGAAATAAAGCAAAGATGCTGAAAAAAAAGGTGAAATCTTTGTACCCGGCAGTGCAAGGTTCTTCATTCGCGGACTGATGAAATTAACGCCATAAACCTTTACAGCATAAGTACCACTTGCATATGCACTATATAATGTAAAAGGGTCAGATGCGCAGGCGGTTGGTTTATTCGATGGGAAACAATTTATATGCTCCAGCTCAGTGGCACGGGCGTCATTATCTTAGGTTACGTCCGAATTATCCTGTGCGTGGATAGGCGATCGGCGTCAACGCGATTTGCAAATTATCCGCCCCTGTCTACTAACCCCCATGCAATTTGCGGACGCATATGCTTGTTTATCATCGGTAATAATGGTATTCCCCGGTCCCGTTTACAAGACGTCGCCCAATACCTCTTTTATTACTTCTTTTTTTATTACTAACCATTTTCCACGAAAGTTCACTGACTTGTCGAGATACGGCACGCTCTGCTTCTCCAGATACATGTTTATTGCGCATTTAAGAATAGAGCTGAATTTGATTTGCTTTATTACGCGAAATGGTAAAAGCGACTGGCAAGCTATTTTAGCCTGTAACGTTAATCTGCATTACGTCTTACATCGTGCATTAGCTTATAAATCGATGCTCACAATTATTTTACATTACGAGCAAATTCAAGCGCAGTTTCCTACTAACTCGGTTAAATATAATCATACGGTAAAAATGTTAATGCGGACGAAAATGAATTTTTACCGAGATTTAAAGGTTCTTTGCGTTGAAAACGTTATAAGGTTGAATAAAACAGCCAACTAACTCGAAAAATGGAGGTTATTCTTATAGACTATACCGTATAACGTAATTTTTTTTTTTTATAAAGAGTTAAAGCTTTATGTGTTAAAAACGCGAAAGCATAACCAATATAAATGTGTTATTAGTAAAAGTAAATTATTAACGAATTAATAGCCATATTTATGAAGATTAATTTTCAAATTACACACATTTTATAATTTTCGATTTTTAAATGTTGCACAACAATAAAGATGCACGATAGAGTATAAATTTTAGATTCTATTAATTGAAAGGCTATTGATTACATTAATTGCTTGGTTATCCATAAATGGATTAGAAAATCAACTTCTAATCAATTTCAATTAATAATAAATACCCTATTATCGATTATACGGTAATACAATTGAGATGGATATTTAAATGCAATTTTAAATTAAACTCTTACAAAATCTACAAAAAAAAAATATGATATTTCATAAAGAATGTGGATAGTTTGTAGTGTAAATATTAAGCTAACCAAACCAGTAGCGATAAAAGCGCTTCGTTCTTAAGTAATTATTAATATTAGATTATAAAATTACTTTGTAAAACCGTGATCTCAACACATTTTAAATAGCTGAGCTTGTATAACGAGTGGGATATAATTTTTCCGTAATTAAGGAATGCTTCGACCGAAACAATTATCTGATTGTCGGAAGGAAAAATTGTTTACTATGTAATAAGCAAACAGTTATCTTGCAATTTTGAACTAAAAAGCCGACGAAAAAATTTTATTCCAACACGGCGTACTAACAACTTTTAGTGTACATTCATTCCTTAATTACATATAGTGATATGACGTTCTCGGGAAATATGTCAATCCGATCGCCTTTGTGTATATAAGCGTAAAATCGCTAAAAAAATCATCCCAAGAATAAGAACGACAAGTAGACGGGAAGTGAGGAGCGTTCGACATTCGTTGGCTATATGTCGCGTTATTAATTAAACCGCGATGATTACACGAAGATAAAAAACAAGACGAGATTCCCTTTAACTTGCATCAGCGAACCTCCGAATTGCGAAATTTATACACTTTACCCTACCCATCCCTCTATCGCGTCGACGCAGCTTTCCAGCTGACTTTTAACGATCGCATATAGCGCAAGTAGCCATCTGTCACATGGCCCCCATTATTTCCATTTTCCTTTTCATACATTATATTTAATTGTCTCGAATTTACACTCTATAATCCTCCAATCCTCTTTAATTATCAGTCGCTTTGTAACCTTAGTTTACAGTACCTACAGTACATACCACTTACAGTGCAAACTTTCGATTCGCAACTCCATATGATTAATATTTATAGTCTCATTCGAATGTAAGCTTACTCTCCAATACTATAGCAATTTCTAATCTGCGATGCTACTTATTAATAAAGCCAATCGAACGATGTTAGCTCTAGGATGTATTGGAAAAAATGCGGTCAAAGATCATAAATTCAAATGGCAAGCATTCAACGAAATAGAAAGTACTTGAATCTGATTGAGGAGTGTACATTGAATTCGTGTTTTGTAAGTAGCATTTCTTCTATTTTATCTATGATTTTCAGTTGGCTCTTTAAATATAAAATATAAGAATTCATTGATGAAAATTTATGAATGTCAAGTGAAGTTGGTCAATACGATATCAATTTAACAAAAAAAAAAAAAACTTTTGTACAATTCCTATTTTCTTGTATATTTAATCTGAACATAATTCTCATTTATCTTCCCGCATGGCAATTTATAATTCGAAATATGTAAAATCATAAATCAAGCATTATTTCTTATTTAAACAAAAAAAGAAATTTAATTTTTACCTTAAATCAATTAATAAGATTTGCATTGCACACTATTAATTACTAAATCGTATAATTGGGATTATTTTTTTTTTTTTTTTTTTTTTTTTTTTTTGTAATAATTATAGCTCGATCGACGACAACAATTTATATTCTTTGTTCATATATATTTTAGTATCGTAAAATAATTGAAAAATATGTTATTCTTTGAAATAAATTAGGAAAGATTCAATCAACGCTTTTATCTATTATTTGTTTGTATTTTTTTCTTTATTTACTTTATTTTATTTTTTATTTTTTTGACGCAATTGCAAAATTACATAGTATTCCACTCTGATAAGATACTCTTTCAAATCTATTCCTTAAATCCGCAAATTCAAACCGCCTCTCACACAGCCGAGTACTCTTTTATTTTGACAGATTATCATGTTTATCATACAAGACTGACCCGTGACCCTTAACGTTATCGCGCGAATGCTGATATTACTCGAAATTAAATTTGCAAATTCGAGGAATTTCTGAATTAACATTATTGTTAAAATTAATTAATATTGTTTGTTACATTATAGATTCATTCTTTGTATGCTGATATATTTTATTTTTATTTCAAGATTAATAATTCATCAATGCATATTACTTTAAATTATCAGCTCTCGGTATATTTCCATGCACAAATATTACAAAGTATGTCCGAAATATGCCATTGTCTTTCTCCTCAATGTTTAAAGGAGCAATTAAATAGCGCAAAGGTGTATCGATCAATTAAACTAACGAAAGACAGAGTAACATTAGATGATTAGCTCTTTAAACTATTTATAGTCTTTAATATAATTATTCTTTAGAGCTAATTAATAAGAAGTTTTTTTTTCCAAGCATGGTCGACACCGCAATTACCAAATATTTAAATCTCTCTTATAATGAACCTCGAGCTTTCGTTTCATATTTCAAATTCAGACGAAACTACAGCAAATGAATCGTTCAAAGAACATTAATTGCAATGACGAAGCAGTGCCGCTTTTACTCAAACGATGCCCAATGTTAAAGAAATTTTATGACTATAAAGCTACATCTCCATTATCACGATCGAGCGATTAAAACACCTAATGGAAAAAATTTTACCCAGAAAAGATTAAAAGACATCGGCGCATTACCATCGACTTACATTCGATAAACTCGCACATGTGCGAAGCCCGCAAGAGTTCACCTCTGCAAGGTCGAATCGCTTCCTCTTAGAGTGTAGAGCCTCTGCACCTCTTAGGTTTCCCCCCCTCCCCATTCCAATCGCGCCCCACCATCAGTACACTCGAATTACATACCTGGAACTCCTTTCCCCTTTCATCTTTTTCCCACCTTGTTTGTCTTGACGCTGCTCTCCTCTTACTATCAACTGACCTCACTCACACCAGCTCCCAAGCTCTCCTATCTCCCAACTCGATTACCTCCTTACGAGCTCCGCGTGCACGTACGCGCGTAGAAAGTCACTACGTCAAAAAGCGAGTCGACGTCCCTCTTTTTCAAAAAAGAGGGAAAGAAAAGGGCAGCGCACAAACGACGGGACGCAACGACATCTTCGTTATTTTCCGAAAGCTGCTTTTCATTCTAAATTCTATAAACAAGAGTGTGTCGACACGATCGAGCCACAACGTAAACTTTGGAAAACAATAATTTCGTTACGTAAAGCCCTAAGAGGCTAACCGCATGTGTAAATTTACCGCATGTAAATGCACTTGCAAATCTCTAGCTGAGTAATACATCGTTACTTGCGTCTTATATCTAAGGTACGCTCGCCATTTAAAAGCAAATTTAGCATCAAATAAGGATAGCACATTCTTCGTAAGAGTGAATTTTTCAAAAGTATTGCCTGCCGACTTGGTAATTTAATGTTCGACTATGATGAAAAGTTTAAAAATAATAAAATACTATTCAAAATATTATGTGTGTGACTGTCCGATACGCGAATTGTAGTAATACTGGCGAGATGGCGAGGAAACGAGTGGGTCGCTCGGTTTCGCAAAAATTTCACGAAAATTTCAGAAAAATTTATATGTGCGCGCGTAGCTATATCGAACTAACTATAAGCGTCAATGCGAATTTAATTAAGCGACAATGGTGACGCAGTCCGTGTAAATAACGTACGTCGCACGCTCGTTTTGCTTTGTGTTGCGGTATGATGTAAGCCACGAGAATTTCATTGAGGTAGCGAACGCGATTCTTTGGAGAAAAAAGTTACGATCGTTGTTCTTGGTTGAAAGACGAAACGTTATCGTTCGCAAATTTTCGCGCGGCTAAAATCTCGCGTCACTGTGTAAAATTTCATTGAACGACGCCCAACGTTCGGAATCGAACAGATGTTTTTAATGCGTACGAGTAAGCGGTTATGATATGTTAAAACAAGCATTTTACGCTTAATAGCGCAATTGTACCACGACATTAATTATAAATATTGTGTATAAGAGAATGTGTTTTTGAAACGTTCGGATAATTTCGAAATTGCTGCAAGCGCATAGCTAATTTGCAGCATTCGTTCGTATTATGATTATTAATATTCGAGCGATCAAATTTTCAAATTGTTCTTGGAACATTGTCAAGTCAATTACTTCTAAAATCACAGTATAATCACTATTTACGTATGTATTTATGCATACATATATATATATATATATGTGTATATATATATATATATATATATATATATATATATATATATATATATATATATGTATATATATATATATATATATGTATATATATGGCTATTGGAATGGTGTTTTTGCCGTTGAAATAAGTATTACGACGTTCGAATATTTTCACCCTCGATTTCGCCTCGCAAGAAATTTTGCAATTCACGAGAGCCTTTACATTTATTAAATAACGAATGAATCAAAGGTATTTATTTTATTATTTATACTCTTTTAGCGTTCTTGTATTTTCCATTTACTTTCAAACTTTTGTAAAAGTCAGGATTAAAAAGACCGATTGCATAGAAAGGAAAAGTATATTAATGTTCGTTCTAGCGAACCTTGATGGGTTATTTCTCGATCGAAGGCACAGGCATCTAATAGGATGATATATATTAATTTAATGAATTTCTATAGGCGGTTCATTGAATTAGATCTAAATGAGCAGTACGTTTGTATTGTAAACTATTGACAAAACTTAATCTCCAGTAGAAATTGTGTGCAATGACGCTCAATGCAATCGTAATAGTCATTGACATGCACATTGGCGTCGCAAAAACATTGATCTACAATAAAAATATGTTCTTTACGTTTTCTTCCACTTCCTCTCTCTCTCTCTCTCTCTCTCTCTCTCTCTCTCTCTTTCTTTCTCCCTATCTCTTTATTAACTTAAATTCTGACGTTAAAAACAATTTATTTTTTATTTAGATAAAATTTCATTTTATAAATTCTATACTTAATTTTACTTTAAGTTCAATATTTTTAATTTTTTTTTTTTGTCTTCTTATTTACGTTGAAAAACATTGTTTTTTCCTCCTTGCGATATTATCAAAATTAAGACAATAATAAGGAATAATGCATAGAATAAAAAATTTCCTTGATTATGTCATAATAAGAAATTTGTGTCATTTGAAAAGGATGATTAGGCGAGCTTTTATCGGTCATTTAACATTTATGAATAATTATACAACAAAATATTTTCAACTAATTTCACATTTATAAATCAGTGCATTAAAATTTTTTTAAGCTCTAAAATACCGATAATATAAATGTAAACTCACTTTAACTGTCATGATTTTCTTAATATTAGCAATATTGCCAATAACCGGTTTGTTTTGTTACTTTTGTTTCCAGTGCCGCACCTGTTACAATCACTTGAAGATATTAATGATTGCCAAAATGAAATTGCAAAAATTATTATTAATAAGATTCGTTATGTTTCTGTTTGTAGACTTTGTAGATGATGTAATCATTATTTTATCAAAATATAACTTCAATTTTTAATTACATATGATTCGTACGAATTTGATTTAATAAAGCAAATCTAATATGAAAAGAAATGTGCATTCGTTCAGATGTTGGCACATAACTTCTTGCGGCAGAGTAGGAAGTGAAAGACTCGTTTGAATATTAATTTTTTACGTCATTCTAAAACTTGGAATAGTTTAACAATATAAATGTAAATAATCATGCATACAAATATAAATAGTAATATTATTTTTATATTATATGCATATATTGTATTAGCGGCAGAGTTGGATATTATTTAATGACCTCTAAATTTCGTTTAAAATTTGTTTAAACGAATATAAATATTGAAATAAATGTAATTAAACATATAATAATGGATAATTAATATAATATAATTGATCTTCTTAAATAATGGAAGTTGAAATTTAATATAAAAAAACTTTTTCTTCACTTTTTATAAAAATTTTAGTTAAAAATTTTTATTTTTATTTAATGTAATTTTGATTCCATAAAATTACCGCATATATTGGATTTATTAGGAATGATAATTAATTTTTATATATTATTATCAAATATTTTAAATAATAAAATGAAATGGTAGGCTTGTGGCATTACTCATAATTATTATGTAATATCGATAAGGAAATTAAAGGCTGGATAATTCTAACCTTATTTTTCTTATCGTTACAATTTAATTTAATAATATCATAATGTATATTTTCCTGAAGAAAAAGAAAAAGAACACATGCATTTATATAGGTCTGGAACATTAAATAATTATTGACATTAAAAAAATTATTCATATATAATAATCTAATAATTAAAATTAATTTACATTAAATTATATAAAAAAACATTCCCTATTAAAAAAAGAAAGTAAAAATTATTTCATCTAATTCACTTAATATAAATTTTTTTACATAACGTTCGATAGATATGTTACATTAGATATGACTAAAAGAATCTTTGTGAATAATTAAGTACATAACTGATTTTCCTGCGTTTTTTCATAAATTTGCATCATCAATTTTTCTCATGCTACCGATAAAGTAAGGGAGCAAATTCAATTTTCAAGCAACGATCTGCGATTCTGTTTAAAATTGTATACTTGTATAAATAAATTATCGATGTATTTCTCATTAACTAAATGAAGAGCCTTAACCATCCGACTCTTAGATAATAAAGCTTTTCTCGTGGAAAAACAATTATATTGAAAGTTTTCGATTCTTAATCGAATGAAAAAAAAATTGTCAAAGGAAATTTCATTGACAAATGTAGATAATTATTAAAGAGTATTTCGTCTTAAGTATTTGCATTAGTCTTCATCCATAAGCAGCAATGAGATATTTGCAAGAAAAAAAGAGAAGGCACTTGGATATCGAGATTGCTAACAAAGTTGAGTGTAACGACCAGTCGAGTCGCGTAAGCAGGACGTCCTTCTCGTGTCTTTACCTCTCTCTTACTCCCAGCCTACGTTCTATCGGTACAAGGGTTTTCACTAAGGGACTCGCAAAGAAAATCGTCCCGTCTGAATAGAGGGCAAGAGAAGGGGAAGTAGAGAGTACGTAGACTGTGAATTACTCAACAGCGATAACTTCCACCCCAAGTTAATACTCTCGATGACGTCTTGTGGATGGATGATGGCTGCGGAAAGAGGTGGATAGAAAAGATCTAACATCCATGTGCGCTGTTTTTTTTCCCCTCGTGCATGACCGGCCATCACGTGATCTCCTCTGACGCCGGCACGGCGGGGATTCGGATGACGTGCTATTTTTGCGAGCCCTGCTCTGATTCACGCCTTGCCATCTCGCAAGCTTGGCGTCAAATAGTTTTTCTTTGGCACCGAGAGCGAGAGCTTACAAAGTGCATTATACTTATTTCCATGTACGTCATGCGCTTCACCGTTTTTTTTTGTTAATGGGCGCGTGTTTTGCGCGGGTGATCTTATGATTCGAATTGAAGTATGAGAAACTGACAACGGTAAGTAATTCGTGTGTTGTGTGTGTGCGTGCGTGCGTGCGTGTGTGCGTATGTATATATATATAACATTGATTTTTGCCGCACCTGTCTATTATCTGCGATTTCGTTTTTATTTTGACGGAGGCTTATAACGATCGACAGAGAACTATGACTTTTGGTGGTATTGGTTAATCTTGATATACTAAGAATTCCCATTAGATATGGTATAGATTTTTAGTTTTATCGATAGCGTAATGGCCTAATGGAAAGAGAAACTATACAAGGTGTATAATTTTTACCTAACACTTGTGCAATGATGAAACGTTGTTATGAATTATTCTCCGCTATTAAAGTAATCTGATGGAAAATCGTGTACTTTCGATTAAAAAGACGTTGAGAATTTTTAACATATTTTTATATAAATTTAGAAAATTTTATTTATGTGCATTTCTACTTTATTCAATTTACATGATATCAATTTAGCAGTTAGATATAAATTTATAAAATAAAGTGAGCTAGATATTCTTGCTGTTGTATTTACATAATATAAGTTTATTCGTAAAGTAGGAAAATTTTTGTCGATGATTTCCTAGCCAATAAAGATAATACTGACTTCGCACATAATAATTCGCATGTAAAGATATCGATAAATAGCAATCAACATCAATATAACCCGTGATGCTCGGGAATATGAAGAGGAGCGAGAGCGAGTGAGAGAGAGAGAGAGAGAGAGAAGGATGAATACAGATATCACGCATATAGACATTAAAATACTTAATTGCACAATACATTAATCAAATAAATCATTTTCAGTGGATTGTACGAAATTTTCTTAGCAACTAAAACACATTATGAGCATTATTTATATTATGAATTATGAAGAACTCGCCTTTTCATTATACAGTCATATATACCGGCGCATCAAGTAATTCTTAATAAATTAAAATCCATAAAATGTAAATTAATAATATTTGTAATCACTTTCCATTAAAAAAAAATTGATGTTTATGAAAATTGTAACGAAACATTAATTCAGTACTCAATCATTTTCAATTACTCAATCACTTTAAAAAACTTTTCAATTCTATTCCCCACTTATTTTTGAATAAAATAATTACGTTAGAATATTCCATAAAATAATAATAATTTAAACTATGTCAAATAACTATTGGTATTATTACTTTAGATTTATAGTGTAGTATCTTAACAATAATGTAAATTTTATAATATCTTCCTTACTTCGCTACATATTCTTTTGTTCAATGATTTAAAAATAATAATATTGTATATTATAGTACAAAAATATTAATATACCGCATTAAAGTATTATCTATTGTCTTAAATATTTTAAATAAACACTATATTAAGGCAATATAATTCATTAAAAAAAAAAAATTACCTTTTAAAGAATATTTCATTGTAACAAAGAAATATTTTCTTTTAGCAATAAAACTAAAAATATTCATATCTTCTATTCAAAATTATTATATATTTGCAAATAACATTGTTATAATATTGAATATTTCAGCTACAATTATAATTTTTGATAATGACAGTTTAAACGTGCACGAAATAAAGAAACTTGTTTAACGTTGGAGATCGTGAGTATCCATGCAATTATTTTTCAATATATTTCCGGAAAATTTACTTTATTAATTAAGAAATAAATACGTTGGTATGGTTGTTAAATAAAATAATGAAGCTTTATTTTTACATTGTCCGTATATCTGCGTATATTTCACGTACAAAACTCTTCTACAATATAGCAAAAACAACAATATAATGTAATAATAATTTTTCCTACTTATTATAGTAACATTTCTTATATTTACGTAAACATTTATATCGTATTTATTTTTAAATAAATATCCTAAGCAATAATAAATAAGCTTTAAATAATTCTTTCACATATTTTTCATTTAATATACTACGGGCTACTACGTAGACTTCTATTGCAATTAAACAATTGATTAATTTATTTATTTCACAAAAGCCGAATAATTCCTCCATATAATTTATAGAAAGAATTATAATTTAATCTATGATACTTTTATCGTAATATATATAAATATTTTTTTACTTCGACAAAAAATTTCAATCGTATTATGCGAATTTAGTTATATTATTATTATATTAATTGTAAAGAATTAAAGTATATAAAAAATTGAAAAAAAAGAACATAAATTTATATAATATAGGACAAAAAACCATACAGAATATTATTACTCATAATTCGTTTCCAGTAAAATAAAAATAAAAATGAAATAAACTTTTTTTTAACAAAAATTATGAAATTAAACCATTTTTATATTATCTTGACCTAACGTGTATAATATCAGTACTATGATTATAATTGTTAATTAATAGCCCAATATAATAATTATCAGCGTTAAGATAAAATATAAATAAATGCCTATTTTTTATTTAATGTAAAAATCTAATAGTTTTATTTGTATTTATTCATATACAGTAGGCATGTTGTTTTTTTGCAATTTGTACGTTGTAATTTGTCAAGATCTTGGAGCTCTTAAATGTGTTTGACCAACTGAAGCTAGAATTTTTAATAATTTAAAATAAAGAGATAAAGACATAAACGTTCAAACTGAATAATTTTATTTTATATGTGAGAAAATAGACATTTATTAATTTATAAAGAAAAGTATCTTATAAAACTTTGTATGTTTTTGAAAATATTTTTAGCAACTAAAAAATGTCAAAAATCTTCACGATCTGTATTATTCATAATGAATTTAGTAGAATTCAAATATTTTTACAATTCTGCTTACTTATGAATTTCTAAAATTGTGTAAATTTTCATTATTGACGAAGGAAATTACTTATCTTTTAAGTAACATAACAATAGAAAAAGAACACTTTCGTCACTATATCTTTTTTGTTGCGTGACGACAATGTTCAATTCGTGTTGTAATTATGATAAAAGGATAACTCCAGTAAAGAAGTTGATAAATATCAATAGATTCCATTTCAAAATAATCAGTCAGATTTCATTTTTCGAAGGAGTAAAGGAAATACCTTTATTTAAAGATACAAATAAAAATCGGTAGATTTATTTATCCTTCCGAGAATTAGAAACTGAATTATTAGTTAGTTTAATAAAATTATAAATACTTTTTTTTTTAATAACGTACTCTACTTTATTAACTATAAAATTTATAAAAAAACATATTTTATAATTTATCACCATCAAAACTGTCTTGTATAATAATTCCTAAAGAAATAATTAATTTTATATTAATTATAAATAATAAAATAACTAATAAAAATGTTTCCACCAATTCCGTAATATTTGATTAGTCAAAATTTATTACAGATTTGTATTTTCCAAATTTTAAAATAAATACAACATTATAGAGAGAAAATAATTTATATTAATATATAATTACAGCAAAGTTTTTTAAGTATTGAATAAAATTTTTAAATAAACAAGACTATATACACAATAGTAATCATTTAAAAATAATTACCAATATTGTTTTTGTTTACATACTTATTAATTTTATCAGAAACAACTATAATAAGTTATTATTCATTTTTCAACATAAAGATGCATAGAAAATATTTAAAGGACTGCTGCATTCAATGCATATTTATTAACCAGCTCAATCATCAACAAAGAACATCTGATTAATTAACGCTGAATATTTTCATCTTATAATAAAATTTTTTTATAAGATATGACATTTAATTTTTAACATTTATTAATACTTTTTTAATATTTTAATTAGATTGATATAGGAATACAAGAAATTAACTATATAATGCGTATTAGAATATAATTGTATATAATAGTTGAAAATAATATAATTATTCGTTTAAAAAACAGTTTTTTTGCTATCGAGTAGAGACAGAGAGAGAGAGAGAGAGAGAGAGAGAGAGAGAGAGTAAACAGGAAAGATTAAGAAGCCAAAAAGTATAAAAATTCAAATCTGTGATAGGTGAAAATAATCATTTAATAAAAAATATCTATGCGCGCACGCGCGTGTATGTATGTAGATTAGTCGTTTAACCCATTATATTTAGCTACGTTTATAAACATACTATTAAATCGCTTAATAACAAATGGTTTTTATGTGATATTTTTTTCAATTGAGCGTACAATACTATCTATAATATATGAGCTGTTTTATTTGAGATAATTAATTCTCGGATATAATGCTCATAATCTGCATAATTAAAAATGAACAAATAACTATAATTTTGATTGATACACTTATTTTAACAGAAATACATACAATTAAAATAATAATAATAATAATTTTGTTTAAAGTTATTACATAGTAATTTACTTATAAAAAACATATTTTTAATTATAGTAATTAAGAGATTGTACTGATATATTCAGCATTTCGACGGATAAACACACGCACACGCACAGAGAGAGAGAGAGAGAGAGAGAGAGAGTAAATTTTATTTAAAATAAAGCGTATTAAACGAATCCCATCCAGGTTCTATCATCTATATTATAAATAACTATATATAATAATTAATAAATTTGTTAAAATGCTATTTAAATAATTTGCATACATAGCAGTAGTTGATAATAATTCGTAATAATTTTGTATTCAGATTGAATATAATGCATTCTTTTATTTCTTCAAATGTTTATATTTCATCAAATACATTTCACTATTAATTCTATAGGTACTGCCCTTAGCGTCCTAGACTATGCGATTGAATGCAATTGTGTACGGTCAATATTATACTTCGCCTAGCGCTTTTTCTAGACATTTTCTTGCATTGAGCCAATAGGTCAATTACAATAGCTTCTAGGTTTTATTTTTCATAATATACAGTGTTCGATCGAGCACCACTAATCTATCTTTCAAGTGCTTATTCATCTAGTAATACTTTTTTTTTTGCTAAAGAATTGTTTCTTTTTCTTAATACTTTTTATTTTTTAATGTAAGACTAATGCACTATCTCTCATATAATTATAAAATATTTTACAGTGGATCACATAATATAATTATCACGATAAGGCAACAATAAGAATAATTATGATAATCGTTATTAATGATAAGAATTGATAATAAGAAACATTCCCTCAGCAGATTTAAAAGAAATATATAATATGAATTATCATATTGTACGGTCGAAATATTTTTAGACCTAGTGAGCCTACTTATTGAATACTAATTACAGAGAAATCGTAGATAGTAATTGGAAAGTTTTTAAGACAATGAATCTCGCGGCTCTTGGTGAAAAAAGGATTATGAATTGTGATAGACTCAACAAACATTAAAAACCTGCTTTAAAAAATTTCCAGCCCTCGTTAAAAATCCAATATACGAATTAACAAAATTATCTTAATATACCAGTCTGACTTATAGTATACATGCATGAATGCATATGTGTATACGTGTGTGCGGGTGCGTGTTTTTAGATTAATAAATTGTATTTAGCCGATTTAAACAATATGTAATGAAGGGTGTGGAAATAAGTCGGATTATTTTCCGTGAGCAATAATACGCTGTGAATATACTTGAAGTATGGAAACAAGCTTATCGAAATTCTTCGACAAGAAGTCGATAAGAATATTCGCCCCTAATGTTGGTGTCGCGTTTATACGCAAAATGTCGTCGACGAGAACCCTTGTGGGCTTCTCTTCTTTCTCGCTCGTAATATGGGTCAACGAACAAAGGCTGAAAGCAAGACGACGAGCCAGTGACGCATTATTACATCAAGGACGAAATTCCGTTAAAGCTGATAAATAGATTAGATGATAATCCCACGCAAGAGCTTGGAACCCTGCGAACGTGCCCAACGTCGATTACACTTGTTGCCATGGCGAGAGGAAGATCGTCCGCCCGTTTGCTCTTATCGTGAGACAAAGTAAAGTGAGAATAAACACGTGCGATGGCAACGGGAAGATGACCCGCGGCGAGATAAGATCGTGAGGGGCGACTCTTTTCACACGTCGTCCCAACCCCGAGGTTATTGGCGGGGGGGGGGGGGGGGGGGGGGGGGGGGGGGTATGTCGCTCTGAGCAATGACGTCGGTCCTCTCGCGTTATAGGTACACAGCGTCGTCGGTGCTCGTGTGGACCAACACTGTCACTCAGATCGATATCGTATGTTCTCGGAGCACCGGGGTGCGCACCTCGGGCTTTCCTCTGGGACATGCGCAGCGCTGATAATACATACGCGGATTGGTATTATCCGCGCGTGGGTGTGCAGAACGCGGCGGATTTAGAAAGTAAAACGCGACGGGCGCTCGACTGTCACGTAGTGCGCATTTTTCCAACTCGAAGCTTTGGTCTACTACTATTATCCCAAGAATTTGTAGGAGCGACGACGTGGCATTGCTCGAAATAATAGATAGGATGGGCAAAAATTCAATCATTACCGACTTCTGCCTGCCTCTCCATGTACTACATATTTGACATTTTACGCAACATTAGAGACGACATCTTATCATGATTTTAAAGTCGATACGTTTAAAAGCCATTCCTAGCTGCAATGTTCCGTCATAAAGTAACCACTAGTTTTTCGTTATATTCATTTGCTTTATTAGGAACCCTTGAGCGCCCGGAATCACATAATCATAAATCTTCGATTATTGTTCAAACAAAGAGTATAATAAATTTAAAAAGTTTCGAAAGATATTAAATATTGACGTAAGTCAAGTCAGTCAAATCAATGACGATTGCAAATGGTAGCTTTTAAAATATTTTCTTCTATTAATATCGAGGATTTTACAATGTAAGGTTATCCTTGAGAAATGCTTTCTAAAATAACATTTATTTGATAAATCTCTCGACATCCTAGGCTTCTATATCGCCTGATAACTTGACAAAAGATTTGCATGTTTATCCGTATCGACCGATGTAACAAATTCTTTCATAATCCTTCCTTTTTATCGTTCGTGCTCTTTCATTATTTCTCTATTCGGCCATTCTCGTTTATTCCTTTTTATCGACGAATTAAAAGAATAGATAATCATTCATGACGGAGGGATATGTGGATATTATTGAACGAATGAGCTTTAATACGTAGGAGATAATTCATTCGATACAGGCAATGCTTATTCCACAAAAAAAAAAAAAAAAAAAAAAAAAAAAAAAAAAATAATAAAGCAATATATTCGTATTACCGTTTCACCATTTTCTATGTGGTGATGAACAACAAAATACAGCCTCTCTTATTACTTTTCTTCCGAGTAAAATATATTTCGTACTATTAATTTAACAATTGTATTATTAAATGCATTATTAATGCGTCATATGACGAATTTTGCCATGAATGTGAAATTTAATGGCTATTAAAATGATTAAAAAATGAATAAAAAAAATTTAATTAAATTTAACAAATCATCATTGTATGTATGTAACGCATAGAAAGAGCTGAGAAAGTATCTTATTTATTTATTAAAAAGGTAGGCTCCGTAATTCGAATCACTATCGATACCAACATTAAAATCACGTACAAGTTATTGTTTCCTCTTCTATTTTAAACAACAAGCAGAAATTGCGTCGTAGCGCGCCGACAGAATGTCAAAGCCGTTAAATATTTGAAAGAAATAGTAGAAAATTTGAGCAATATCAAGCATTAACGTAATCCTAATAATATACGTATCTGATATTGAGAGAAATTAACAATATTAAATTTTAGATAAATAGATGAGACTTGTGATCCCAGACAAGCTATTTATTACCTTAAAGTGATATAACCCAGCGTGATAAGTACTCGTGCAATTAAATTGACATATTATCTTTAAGGCGACCATTGCGAGCATTTAACTACCAATAGCACATAAAATCGGAGCATCGTTAATTTCGAAAAATCTAAACGAGATTGTTCAGTTCAAAAGTACCCAAGGCCATCCTCGTCATCGTCTCAAACAGTCTCGACTGCTTTAATCATTCTCAAGTCTCTATAATGCAGTTTTTGATACTGCCAGCTAGTGGCACATATCAAAAATTTTCGGCTCAGCCACACGGGAGTAAATATTGACCCGGTCATAAAGTACATGGACAAAAAAGCAGATTTACGTCAGCATGACACGTGAGATAAATCACGTTCGCGCGCGCACGACGTTGACATTAATCGAGTCGATAAAGCATCAAAGTCAGACACGGGAGGATGATGCGTCACTTACGTGCAACCCCATGCGGACCAGCTCCCATTCATCGTCGGAGGCGCCCCTCCTCCTCATTAGCCCATGACGTCATGCGATTTTGTTGTCCTCCCGCACGAGAAAGGGTGAGAGATAGAGGGAGGCAGGGTGGGAGATAGATAGAGAGAGTGAGAGAGGCAGAGAGAGACAGAGAGAGAGAGAGAGAGAGAGAGAGAGAGAGGGAGAGAGAGGGAGAGAGAGAGGACGATCTCGTGAAGCGCTTCATCTTCCTTATCTCCCTCTCTCCTACTCTATCTCCCTCCCTATTCTCTGTCTATTCGTCGTTCGTCTGCCCGCCAGTCTTTTCTCCCTCGATGACGCTCATTCGGCACTGCGCGGCTCTCGCACCTTTCACTCGTATTGCGACACTGGCCGCCGGTGCGACCACGAGGCAAATCGCTTGATTAGATGAGCGAGCGAGAAACGAGAGGCGACAACGGTTGCTGGAACGAATATTGGGGGCGACAGGTGGCGTAAATCCATCCTCGGGAAAATCCTTGAGGTGCGTGCGCGACATTCGGACGAGACACTATAAGCGAGACCGAGAATAATCAATGCCGCGTTAGAGATTTTCTAAACGAAAATTTATTTCCATTATTCGCCGGCCCCGAATCGATATATCGATTGTCAGGTGCGGGGGAGTCAAAGTAATCGTAATTCGCGATTCAATTGCGATTCAATAATGAGTTTGTAATGTAGCCGTTTTGAAAATCTATGTATATTAATCATGTATATTGTAGCTCGGAATTTTTACGCGCAGGATACGTTTCTCACAAGACTACAATGAATATTTAAATGAAAAAATTAAAAAAAAAAAAATAGTAAAAATGAATATCAGTTAAATAATATATATCCGATGATTGATCAATAAGTTGATTATTTATTTCCTTCCTCTTCTTTTGTTACTGATTACAGACTAACTTTGGAATCCGGTGGACGCGAAATCATGGAGCCCACTTGCCAGGTTAAAGGCTACAAAGTGAACAAAAAAGCTGCCAAGCAAGTCGTCCACGATGATGATCGAGCGTATGGCAAAGAGAGCAACAACGTCAACTGTAACGACGACGAGAACAATGACGAGAGCAAATACAACGCTAAGAAGAGTCCAAAGGACAATAACGGCATCGCCAGCTCCAGTCCCATCGGCGGTGCTATAATCAACAACAACAACAACAACAACAACAACAGCAACAACAACAGCAACAACAGGAACAGCAGCGCAAATAATAAGAATAGCACAAACGTCGGCAACGGTATCAGCAGCAGCAACAGCAGCAGCAACAGCATTTCCAACGACAAGATTAATAGCAACGGTAAAGCAACGAAGAACGATGGCAACTCTAATAAGACTATCGGTAATGGAAAATTGTCGACAAGCGGTGTTGCCGCCGATATCACCCATAATAAAGTGATTAGTAACAATGCGCCCACGACGAATGGCCTTCCCCATGAAAAGAAGAAGGTAAGCGGCGGTAGCGAGAGTCTCGACAATAGCAGCGCCGTCAACAAGGTCGTTATTGTCGGCCGTGGCACCGACGGCAATGCCGAAACGACCAACGAGATTAACGAGGATAGCAGCAAGAAGGAGCGAAGTAACGAAACGCCGAAGCCAAAGGCGAGCGATACCGAGATCCAACAGAGGCGCGCTGTCCTTAGCTACGAGCAGGTTTGCCGACTCAATGACGTGATGAACGAAGTCGTCAGCATCCACGGCAGGGGGAACTTCCCGACGCTTGAGGTGCGACTATGCGATTTGGTGACCGTGGTTAAGGACAAGCTCGAAGCCGATCCGAGCAGCGGAGGGGCGGGCATGAAGGTGCGCGACATCAGGCTCAACGGTGGCGCGGCCTCGCACGTCCTCGCCACGGAATCTCAGCCCTACAACGACTTGGATCTGATCTTCGGCGTTGAGCTGACGAGCGGCCGGAATTACGACAAGGTCAAGGCAGCCGTCCTCGGCTCCCTCTTCGACTTGCTCCCGGAGGGCGTCAGCCGCAAGCGCATAACGACCTGCAGTCTTAAGGAGGCCTACGTCAGTAAAATGGTCAAGGTCAATAACGACGGAGATCGATGGTCCCTGATATCGCTTGGTAACTCGCGGGGCCATAGGAACGTCGAGCTCAAATTTGTCGACACGATGAGGCGGCAATTCGAATTCTCCGTCGATTCCTTTCAGATCGTCCTCGACTCCCTGCTACTGTTCCACGAGTGCAGCAAGGTCCAGATGGACGAGAATTTGTATCCTACCGTAGTAGGTGAATCGGTCTACGGGGACTTTCACGAGGCGCTCTATCACCTCCAGAAGAAGCTCATCTCGACGAGGCATCCGGAGGAGATTCGAGGAGGCGGACTGCTCAAGTACTGCAACCTATTGGTGAAGATGTACAAGGCCGCGCAGCCGAGCTACATCAAGACTCTCGAGCGTTACATGTGCTCCCGATTCTTCATCGACTTCCCGGACATCGGGCAGCAGAGGGCCAAGCTCGAGAACTACTTATGGAATCACTTTGTCGGGCCGGAGGAAGAGGCTTTGAAGTACCAATACTTGACGCTTTTACATAGCGTTGTGGAGGAGTCAACGGTGTGCTTGATGGGGCATGAGCGACGGCAAACCCTTGCCTTGATTGACAGCCTGGCCTATCAGGTGCTTTGCCAGGAGCAGCAACGACTGACGAATCATCAAACGCCACCGACAGCCTACGTATACGCCAACGGCTATTATTATGCACCAGTCATACCTACGGCGTGCTATACGTGCACCTGCAACTCCTGGATGGCTTGCTCGTCGTGATGCGATGAAAACATCGAGAGCAGCCTTCATAAGCGGGGCGAAGGATAGATGAACTAATCGTGAGAATGTAATTGAGAGAGGGTAAGGGGTGGGTAGAGGGATGGAGTTGAGAGAAGAGGAGAACGAATTTGAAGATTGAAGTGAAATATTTATATGTAAAAAAAGACTAAAAAAAGATGTACAATTTTTTGAGAAGTAAAATGAAGCAACAAAATGGAGAAGAGAACATAAAGACGATTGGTAAAATGAGAGAAGGGAGAGATACGGATATATATATATATATATATATATATATATATATAGAGAGAGAGAGAGGGGGGGGGGGGGTGAAGGGGGGGGGGGGGAGACGTACGACTTAATTAACGCAGTCTTAATTTTTGTTTCATGGCTAGGCGAAGACTATCAATCAAGTACACGTGAAAATAATTAAGATAAAAAATAAAATTTACAAATATTAAGATAGATCGAATTGAGGATTATCTCGCGCTCCAAAGGAACAAATAAAAGTGTATTGACAAAAAGCAAAACCTTTAATTTTAGATAAGCAAAGGGACATAGAGACTTTATGTATTTGAAAAAAGGTCTAATGCCTCGTCATCTTCGTCATTATGCGACCTTCGTGCACTTTCGTCATAACTTGTGTGATGTTTATTTAAATATCTTGTACAATATAAACCTGTACATTCAGAAACTTTGAAACGTATATATATATATATATATATATATATATATATATATATATACACGTCTCCTATTGCTCGAAGTTACTGCTGATAATGATAATGATAATAAGGCAGAATTTAAAGAAAATAATAGAACAAAAAAGAACAGATATCCTCATGTAAGAGTTTCTTTCTTTTGACTTGCTATTTTGAAAAAAGTAATTTTTAATCAACAGGTGCTGTGCTTAAATTTTTCCTTGGTTTTCCGATTCAAGAAACTATGTATGTTTCTATCGTAATACATTACACTGACGTTGTGAATGATAGAAAAACGAAGTATATAACGAGGAGAACGAGTTAAGAAGAGAAAGAATAATAAAATGATGATTATGATGATGATGATGATGATGATGATAATGATGATGAAGAAATGTTGAAATAAGAATTATCAAATTGAATTGTATAGCGTCGAAGCGAGGATTATGAAATGCATTGCGTTGTTCTTTTTTGTTTTCAAGAATCATTCCAACGAGCGCAATCACATATGCGCCCAATTACGCAAATAGACGCGAAAGGTAAAAGCGCAGATAAAAAAGCGATTGGAAAGAGAGTTCATTAAATAAAATATGCGAATTAACATTTAACGAAAATGCATAGAAATTATTTATGACGTCATATCGAATAAAATATGCTGAGCAGTAAAAACTAATTGTAAGTGGGCAATTGTGCATCTAATCGTATTATAAACATTATATTAAAACCAAAACAAATAGTAAAGCATAGTAAAAAGCAAAAAGGGAACGGAATATATAGGGTGGAACGATAGATAATATTCGATTCAACACGGACATATAGAGTAAATGAGGGTAAACATTCGATTCTCGTTGGGATTCATGTTTTTTTTTTTTTTATATCTATTATGCATAGAGACAATGGCAAAACTCGTAAGCAACAAATAATTAAGCAAGATTTAAACAAAAACAAACAAAAAACAACAAAAAATAAAAAAAAATCCCATACATGCAAGTATGTTAATTAATTATTTGATTGATTAATTAATGTGTGGCTGTGAACATTGTTTTCGTTTAGATAACTGTATCGTAGGTTTTTTCAATACAGACAGAATTGTATAATAATGGTTGTGCTGAACATAATAGATGTAAAGGCGAGGAAAAATTAAACTGCATAAATTGGGGAATACATTGAAAATTATATATACATATATATACAGGAGATTCGCAGCTCGGACTTGCCGGTATGATGTAATTATTATATATACGCTTTATAAAGATAGCCTTTAAAACTTAAATCATTACATCAAATATATTAGAGTACTTAACGGCACCTGTCAATAAATTTATATAAGAAGCTATAGTTGTCTCTTAATAAAATCAAAGATATAATCTTATTTTTCGCATGAATGTTTTTTTTTTCATTTTTCATACTTTACTTGCACATATTTTAACGCTTTTTTAAAACAATTCCAATATACTTTTGTTTGAATGTCACATATGAATATAATGAATTTCCGTAAATATGATAAATGTCTGAATGTCTATAGTCATGTATTATTTTTGTATAGAAAGATAAAAGAGAGGTGACGATAAATATATTTGAAATGAAGCATACATCAGATTTACTTTCTTATACTATATACTATTATTCAAATACATATACCTATATACATGTTTATATATATATATATATATATATATATTCTTAAAAATGACTTTAAAATAGAGCATTGATTCTTTTACCGAAGATAAATTTTTATTTCTAGATAGAAGTCGATTTGTAGTTTTATATTTTCAAAATTTCATTTTATCAAATTCAAATACTCAAATTAGTACAATGAATTATAGCATTACAATAATAGGATAATTTACGGTATAATTTTTATTTTAGCCTAACGCTTAGATGTAGTTTTCGAAGGAATATTTATCTCGAAAAGCCATTTTACCGGCCAACACTTTCTGGAAACCTAATAAAAATGAATGAATTTCCCAAGCATATATATTGGTGTCTTTCTAACAAAATACAAAAGAGAAGAACTCACGTCACGTGCGCGCGCGAGTTGATGAGAATGGCGTAGCGGGGTGAAGAGGTAAAGAAAATTTTCTGACGGAGGGGGAACTCTTAGGATCTTTCGCTCAGTCGGATCGATATCATATATAGTGTAACTACGTACGTATAAAGAACCTGACCTCGTTATTCTCCTCGCGGTTGATAGCTCACACCCTCGCTCGCTCTCCCGCGTCAAATGGAATAAACAACGCCGACGAGATAAAGATAGAGAGAGATAGAGAGAGATAGAGAGAGAGAGAGAGAGAGAGAGAGAAAGAGAGAGAGTAAGAGTTTTCGACCTCACTCTTCCTTCCCTGTACATGTGAGTATGCGCACGCGAACCATGGAATGAGCGAAAGTAAAGCTCTCGGATAAAAACGCTCGCGCAAACTGGTTTTTCAAGTATCATGTCTATGCTAAGGTGACAGACGAGTATGTGTACCTGCATACACAAAGCAACAGAGTCCGGCAAGCATCGTATATCAATATTTCATTCTGTCATAATTCCCTAAAGCGGAACATCACGCTCAACTAATCCGCTTGTCAATAGTAGAAAGGAAAACACCCACGTTCAATTACTAAGCGTATAATGAACAATTTAAAACAATTAACGCTTAAGCGAAATTTTGAAATTACTTATTAATTCTGGAACGATCTTTGCTAATTATTCCATTAAAAACTTAACATGCAATTTAACAAAGCTAATCTCAAAAGCCTTCAAAACTTTCTCGATTACAGATTCTATAATTGTCAATCGCGATAACGTTGAACGATCACGAAGACCATAGTACAGATGCAAAGATCTTGTCGGTTCCTTCAACGCTCCTCCGATCACTCAATCAAACAAATCACAAACTATTAACGAGTGGAGGCACTTTGACAGTACACTCAAACTATTATCCAGCATCGGCACACAATTTATCCAAGTTTTAATTCAAGTATCATACGTATACGAAGATACCTTCTGCTATCCCTCGGGCATTTTGCATGCAGAACATTGTATTTGCAAAGACTTGTCAATCTCAAAATTTCAACGACAAGTTCACGATATCAATATCACGGCTATCGATAATTAATATTGGTTTGGAATTAGTTTGATTTGGCGCACGAAGCCCTGAATATAAGCACTTTAAGCAAAACGATTAATTTTCGTTTTAAGAAAAATTAACAAATTAGTAATCTGCCATCCTTCCGGAGCTCTGGCCTCTACAAAAAAATAAAATAATACTAATAAATAAAGAAACTACACCATGAAACGTTAATGTTTTACCTTCTTCTTAATCTACGTGGATACATTAGACTAGCTAAATTGTTACCTACGCTATTTAATAATCATAGTTAACAACGTAATATAGAAAATAACATTGTTGATGAAAAGGTTCTGTGCTGCTTCAATAACCATCAAAGTACAGCTAATGACGTTTCACCATGAATGAACATTCTGTATTTTATTTTTAAGTATTATTGAATAATATCATGAATTAATGGTTAAACAAAATTCTATTTTTTCTAATACAATAGAATGAGAAAGGCGATGATTCAATTTTTTTTTCTCAAAGTCACCTACCACTCATTCATCTTTTCCAGTCTCAATTAATTACCTCTAGCTCATCAATGGCACACGCGCCTAAACATGTAAACAAAACTTTTAAAACTCGCTATAAAAATAAAAATGTTCACCTTACATTTCTTAAATTGCGGTGATAGAATCCTATGTACCACGATTAATTATTAATAAACATCCGTTGGAATTAGGTTAACGAGAGATTCACTTCACATATATTCCGCCTGTTAGATTTTCCATGCTACACTCGTAATCCTGTATGTAAGTATTTAAGTAGGGTAAATAGACAACATTTTTATTGGTACCTAATATGGCATACTATAAAACAGAAGCATTACCTATCCTAGGTACAGTTTTACAACGCACGCCATTTTGAATCAATTATACAAGCGCATTCACAAACAAGTAACGCGAAACTTTTTTTTTTTTTTTTTTTCACCGATACTTACGTCGGAGCCTATAACGTCCTCGTGCAGCAAATTTAACGCGTTACACAAAAGAACCGAATTCGTTGGCTCGACGCATCGCCATGATAGAGCAGATACAACATTAACGGAACGTCAATCCGCGTCGTACTTACATAGCACACATCCATCGCACGTTCGTCAATAATTCCCGTCGCTTCGCATAATTTTCTCCGTGCGTCCCACTCCTTTTCTTCCTCTTTTAGTTTTGCCATTACAGAAATTTGATCTTCAACGACTCCATGCAAATTTAACCACTTAGCGTTTTGATTGTCTGCACGGTATGGTAGTTGGTACTATTTAGCGCAATATCATGAGGTATCATAATATAAACATCCGCGAAATTACGACTAATAAAATCGCACGCTCGTTTGGCAATTGCTAAAGAGAAAATATCACGTAAAAACTCGTACCGCAAGTCTTTGAGCTGCTGTGCTCTAGAAATGTTGTTGAATTACAGAAAAATAAATAAATAAAAATAAAAGAGATATGGGGTTCGTCTTGAGAGTGAGATATTTTACTAAATATAGTCTTATGAAGTTATCCTATGTATAATCGTTAAAAGAAAAATATTTAAAAAAAAAAAGAAGATAAATATGACAGAATATTACATTTGCTAAAAGAAAAGAAAACGATGTTGTTTAGATTATGGATAAGACGCATTGTGCGATCTTCAAACAGGAGAATGAATGCACGCGGAAGTTACCGTGAACTATTTCGAGCTGATATAACAGACAACGGATAAAAAAAAAACGTGCAAGCAAAGAGAGATAGAGAGAATTAATAGTATATTGAAATGAAAAGATGGTTGCAAGCAATGATATTGGCTCAATTAGTAACGACTGCGTTAATTTTTACTCTTGTATTCATTACAATCCTTTTCTATAATAATAACATATAGGTTGAATGGCATCGTATTTGGCTGAATTTTCGGGGCTCACTTTCTTAAAAACAACATACATGTAAAAAATACAATAACAACAAACAAACACAAAAAAAGAGAGAGAGAAAATAGAGAAAAAAATTGAAAAATAACGAAACAATTATGAAAATGTTAAATGTTGACTAAAAATTGCATTATCTTTAAAGGAATAAGAAAATCTTAAGAAACTAGACTGATGAACCCTCGTACATACATCAATTGTGTCTGTTGATAGCGCACGTTTGCATCTTCGAATCAAACGATAGACAAAAGGTGTAAAAAAAATGCAAATAAACTTTATGAGATTATATAATCCATTCACATATAATTATGTAATTAAATAATAAATAAGAAGCAAAAAACTACGCCACAGCGTTGACGAGCACTTACCCTTATTCAGTTTAATTTGCTTCGATACGCACGCACCTGAACGGAAAGGAAACTGAATGTTATGAAACAATAAAGGTACACACTAATAAAGATATGCGAGAAAATAAAAAAATATTAACTATAGATGAATTAAGTTTTAAAAGGACTAGTACTGCAATCGGTTGTCTTGCAGTCGACCACATCATGATAACAAATAAAAAATATAGAAATTAATACAATACTGTCTTTAAAATGTCGCAAGATAAACTCTAGAAGAATGCTATATATATATATATATATACAGCACATTCATATATATGTACATATATACACATAAATGCGTTTTCTTTGATCCTCTCCTTTTCATCAACTGGTTTTTATTATCTTTCCGTATAATTAAATATGTAATCATTTTACCTTGACGAGATCGCTAGGATCATATATTCGAACAGAAAAACAGGCGAGGCAATAAGTCAGAGTTAGAAAGTGAAAAAATGTATAAAAGAGAGCGTGCGAGCAAGAGATAACAAGGAAAAGGAGGAAAAATAATATGATGAAAATATGATAAAAAGATATCAGAAAAGTCAAGTGTTGCATGATAAGTTATTGACCGTTTAATTAAAAATCTACGACACATATTGATCGCATCACCACTATTACACATATTTTAACACAAACAAATGGCGAAACTAATGATTATCAATATATTATATATATAATACTTTAATAATTATAATGTAATACATGATAATTGATAGTACAGCTGAAAAATGTATAAGACTATCGTTTAGTTAGCTTCGTTAATTAAAACAAAAGTACCTTTCATTACTTGATAAATATTCTACGAGCGAGGGTAAAATTATACTGATGAGAATAAAAAGAATTTAAAACTATGATGTAAATATTATTATTATATACACGTACATCATACTTATAATAAAACATTACAGTTTGGTGAAACTCGCCACACACCCGTTCTCCCTCACGTCTCTCTCTCTCTCTCTCTCTCTCTCTCTCTCTCTACCTATATATATATATATATATATTACACACGTGCATGCATTTTTCTATGTACATGTGTGCGTGTGATAAATTATATATATTCCATTTTATTTCCCTTTCCTTCTTATTTACTTATCTTAACAAAAATATGCATACGTGTACATTTACAGACACATGCTTATTACGTACATAAATTTCTTTTTCATCAAAGCGCGAAATGCACATGACAAAATAAATATCATGCAATTCAATAAATATTATATAGGAAGGATATGGCATCATTGAAGAAAAGTGAGTAGTGATTTGTTCACGCGTGCGGGCAAAAAGATAATATACTTTCATTTTCTGGGACAATTTTTCTTTACTTTCTGTAAATTGGAAAACGATTCCTGTTCAAGAAAGGACTTCACTGATCATGTAGGTGAACATTTGTCCTTTTTGTGATAAAACTTGTTGAATAATATACGGGTTTGTGCCCAAAATACATCACAATTTCAAATATGTATGTACATGTTTCCGTGAAAACAAAAAAAATGTAAAATAATGATTTAAATCAAAGGAAAAATAAATGTTGAAAGAATGAACTTTTCCATGTTAATTTCTGCTTTAAGATTTCATATCGTCAACAATTTATAATTATCTGACATATATTATTAAAGTATTATTTAATCACCAGGCATAATTATATTTTCCATATTGTCAAAAATCGAAATTTTTTGCACTGCATTTTTTCGTTATTTTTCCTTTATTGCGAAAGTCAAGTTCTATCGTTGTATGTGAGATAATATTGTTAAAAAAGGTAATTTGATATCGTTATTGTTATAAACATAAATTTTTGCTATATATACTATTGTAAACTGTAGCTTTTAACGAAAATTTGTTAAGATTATTATATATTCTGTTTATTTTATTTCAGTCGGTGATTTTATGCATCGAGTGAAACGTCGCTTTACGATTTAGACGCATACGATTTATTATTAATATCGAAAAAAATTAATCCTACTGGAAAGTTACTTACAATACTTGTGTATTTTGAATTCTACTATGCAGAAATCTTGGATACTGCTTCAAATAAATTCAAAGTTAATAACCTTGAGTTTTTTTTTAACAGTACCAAAGAGCATTCTGTGATAGCACACTGCAATATAAAAGTCAAAATGGTACGAGAGTATTTGTGAAAATTGTTTTAGTTATCGCATACGAAAATTTCCGTAATATTGCGTATTTGTTTAATTACGCCGGCATTTATTTTCATCCATATATATATATATATATATATATATATTCTATAGACATGTATAATAATGTGATGTATTATCATGACATGAAAGTTGATACACGTTACTTTTATGAAAAAGTAGAAAACAAGAAAATTGCGTAATTTCTTATTCAAAGAGATAATTCAAAAGTGTAATATATGCAATTTTGAATGTTTTGTCTGTTCATGCAAAATACATAGTCAACTTAAATGCAAAAAGGAAAATTACAAAATTAAATAATGAGAAAGCGGGTGCGCGCATAAGGAACTCGATTATACAGTTTTCATTATTTTCCTACTATTCTACAGCGTTAAGTTAAAAGCTCCATTACTGAAGAAAGTCCTTTATTTATCATGCGAATATAAAATAAAATAAGATAAATAAATATCGAAGTATAAAATCAAGGGAAAAAGAAATTAATTGTATCTAAGCATAAGTGGGCCCTGATCCGGTTAATTTTTTTACTTCTCTGACTTGCCCATAAATATATATTCCTATACATAAAAATGTTACAATAAAGAAAATAAAAATAGAAATAAATATCGTACATAAATACCAACCCAAAAGCTGAATTTGTCGATTTTCTTGAATGCAGCATTTCCCCTCTTTTTTTTTCTTTTTAATTCCTTCGTACATTCACATTATCTTATCAAATAACTAATCCGAATACATTAATTATATTAGTTAACGTACTTGGTGTTACATTAATAAACTATGTTTGAATAAGCTGTATACATAATACTATCTATTGAACAGAATTTTTGAGGTTATTCATCGAACAGTCATCCCTTCACATTTATTGAATTTCTTTAGATGTAAAATGCCTTATCAATCGGTATTTTATTAATGAATACAACGTATTTGAAAGAACTTGTAAAAACATTTGACCAACTAAAGTTGAGATAAAAAAAAATGAGTTAATTTTATACTTTACTATTAAATAGTATTAAGAAAATAATCTTAGAAAGGTGATGAGATGTAAATTTCCTTTATTTAATATTGAAATTAGTTCAAAAATTATAGATCTATAATATCGCATAATAAATGTATACATATGGTGTCATTACAATTTACAAACGCGAATTCTATAGACATTTACAACGTAAGCTCATCATGAGATAAGATCAGTCATCAAGATCGAGCCATGCATAGCCAATATTCGATTTTATATTTTTTTATAAAATTTTATAAAAAAATTTTATACCTATTACATCGACTATCACTGTTTCGACTTTTACATGATTGCCTTGAAATCTGCCTTTTTATCCTAAATCATCAAAAGATATTCACATTATAATTTTTTGTAAAGACAAAGCTGGTCGTATCATACGTAATCGGCGAAATTACGAATAATTTATGAAAATGAGGTAACTACCGCGATATGAGTACGTACGTGCGTGGTGCACTTCAATCATTCTGCTTAGAACGGAAAAGTAAAAAAAGCCGGATAAATATTCAGACTGAAATCGAGTCTGGTATATTTCCATGACCTTGACCGGCCTGGTAGAAGGTGGGACCTACAAGAATTCAAACAAGGACGACACAATTGAATGAAAAAAGAAGCGTTGGGCCAGCCTTGGATGGTATCCGACACCATGCACGATCGTTAATTTTCGCTGTGAAAAATATTGGTGCAGTAAGAGTGAAAACAATATAAAATAAATAATGTCGATCGCCAACGTATATATCAGTTTGGCGATTATTGCTTCTTACGTTTCTTACGCGGATATTTATATTTGTTCGCAATGTCAAAACTAGGCCAAACTATTTACTATTCATCACCATTAATTAATTCTATATTGCTTTATCAAAAAATAATATCGCTCGCACTATAATTTGCATGAAATTTACGCTTTAAATTGTATATATATATATATATATATATATATATAAATATGTGTGTACGCGCGCACGCGCATGCGCGTTTTTAATACCTACATAGCTTATTCGCTCACGAAAAAATTACGAAGGATTTACAATTAAGAAAAAAGTTAAATATACGATTGGTTTATTGCAACAGCATAGTATTTATTTGTAACGAGATCCAAATATATAATCAAAATAAATTATTAAATAGCTATTCGACTCTGATTAAAAAGCCAAGCGCTTTAAATTAAAAATTTAAAAACAAAATAAAAAACAAGTATCTTTATTTGTATAGTTGGTAGAAAAATATTCAAAAGATGTTGTTGAACGTCAGTGCTTTTTCCTATTCTATAATAATAAGAATTTTGTTTGATAAATAATACAGTAATATATATTGCAACAAAACATATTTGTCGTTACGTTATCAGTTAGTTCATTTAATGATCGTGTAAAATACAACTTTTTTAGTCAATAAAAAAGCTTATCTACGACTTTCTATGAATCTTAGAATGGTTATGCTAATAAAGTTTTTAAATTATCAATATGAATAATAATATCAATAGTTGGCATTTTTCCGCTATTATATTTATCACGAATCAACTAATGCATGAATAATTAAAAAGTTTTTATTAATATTCTGCTCATGTTCGATAGGTAACTATAATAATTATAATTTATGTGCAGGGCATATATCACCTATTAAGAAACATAATTTTAATTCATAGAAGTTTAACTTGAAACTGACTTGTTTGAGTGAATTTCATAACGATATAAAACAGATTAACTATAAAATTTAGTATGCATATAATAGTATTGAAAATTTTTTTACTTATGTACAAGAAGTGTGACTCAAACGAAATTTTACGCCACATAAAGTTGCTGATAATATTTTTACGTATACTAAAAGCTTGTATTTTTTAAATAAAAGTATCGAAAACGTATTTTACTTGTAAGCTAGAAAATGCTCAAATTTATCAATGAAATCTAAACTATTAATAAATATTTGGTATAATTTACATGGTATTTCTGAATCCCCATATAATTCTTCTGATAAAACAAAAAACAATTTTTACAACAAAATTATTAAAAAAATTATTTTTAATTCTATTGTCTTTTATTATTTTAAATAATCTAACAACGTTGATATCAAAACGAATAAATTATCTTTAAATTTGTATGTGTGTGTGTGTGTGTGTGTGTGTGTACGTACGTACGTAGGTATTTCTAAATATTATTACAGAATTACTATGAAAACAGAATGATATGTGACAAAAAAAGCCTCCAAGCCCTCGCGCGGAATCCGTTGTCAAATATTTTATCTGAAATGGAATCAAATAAGAATCTATGCTTCGAAGTAAGCTACAATGTACACGAATTCTTGTTTCCATAGTATCACTACTTTCAATCAATCTTATCTGAAAGATTATCAAATAATTCTGAGGATTCACGAAACTTCGGGACTATGCGCGTACATAGATTATCCGTTCGAGTGAGGAAATATTTTAATTTATCTGTTTAGAGGGAAGTATCCAGGAAAAAAATTTAATTGAAATATATATAAATCCCTTAATTACGCAAAAATTGAGGCTGTAATCTTTAACTTTTATAATTGACATTTATGTACGTTAATCCTTAACTATATCTAAATACAATCATTTGAGCATTTCGTAATACTTATTATTGTACAAGCAGCATAATAAATTAAATACCAAGTCTTGGGAAAATTATTGCTCGTTAAAATTATTGAATTTAAATTAATATTTATTTAATTAGCGTTAACGAGCGCCATTTAATTTTATGGAATAGTTGCTGAGTACTTTCAGAAAAATTACAATTATTTATTTGTTGTTGACGTTTTTATGTCTGGTAATTTTTCTCAAAATTCAAGATCGATCGAGCGTTGCACGAACATTTAAGGTAATTACGATTAACAAAACGATACTGGCAAAAATTATTGTTTTTTAAAAAAATTTTTTTTTTATTCTTTTTTTTTTTTTTTATTCTTTTTTCCTCTCTTGAACTCGTATTTCACCGCCTCCGTGAGTTTAAACTATAAGTGTAAAACAGTACAATTGGCAACACGGCATATTTGAGTATCAAGGAACTCGGTGCGTTTGCGCGGGCAAGAATGATTAGAATCTTTTTATTAACAAATTGCGTACACGAATAAGGCATTACAACACTGCCCCGGCGATTATCCTTCAGTTAATAATTATAAAATAATTGTAGAGTAGTTGCAATGGACGACTATATTGCCATATGTCTGCGTGAAAAAAGCCTCTGTTCGTGAAAATAATGTACATTAGCGAAGATAGCCGATGACCCATTATCTTCCTATGAACGTATTTTATTCGGCGCATTGGCACTTGACAAGATATTGCAATCTCCACTAATTGGTGGATGCTATTGTCAGGATAGGATTTAATGCCGCCGCGCATAAACGTCATTCAGCCGATAATCGTCCGTGCGTACCCTTCATGAAACGCGACAAATTGCCCCGGCCAATCTCGATAAATAAAGGCTAGTGGACGATGGACGGATTATCACGGCGCAAAGCCGCGTCGCGCTATCGCAAAAGTGACGCCGCGCATCTAAAGCGCAGTCGCGGTTAACTAATCTTATGCTAGTCCGCGCACACAACAGCTGTTTACCGTAATCGCGCGAATTATCGACTCCTCCCGCTTGGTCGCGTCACCGGCCGCCTATCATCCGCCGGGGCGCTAGGCGAACTACGCGAAGGCTGGAGGTGGTGGTGGCGGGGCAAAAGGAAGAGGGAGGACGAGGAACAGCAGCGGCGACAGCGCGATAGAAAGGGCCGGCTAATGGTATTCAGGCCGTAGCGGCGCAAGGCCGGCGAGGAGCACCATCACCAACAGGACCGGCGGCGGAATCACCACCACCACCACCACGACCACCACCACCACCACCACCACCACCACCACCACCACCACCATCTCCACCATCATTACCAGCAGCAACAGCATTAGTAATAGCAATAGCAATAGCGGCGACAGCAGTGGAGCCTGAACGAACGAGTAAAAGTGCACTACTGCATTAATGTAGGTTGCTCCATGGCTCCGGGCGACGAGACCTCGCCGCGGGTCACGCGTTTACGGTGACTGGTTAGAATTACCCAGTCTCCGCTTAACTGTCTTGCTCGCTCTCTCTCTCGCTCTCTTTCTCTCTCTCTCTCTCTCTCTCTCTCTCTCTCTCTCTCTCCCTCTCCTTGTACGTGCGAGCGGGAGCGCGTCTGGCTGCGAAACGATCGTCAATTTCGCTGGATGTGTGCGCTCGTTGGAAAAGTGGAGGCTTTTCACCGAGGTCTTAACGAAGATTATTGGAGAGAAGACCTTGTGCATAATCCAAGGGAATCGTTGTATTTTCGCAACCGACCCTTTTCGCTTTACCTCCATTTAGCAGCTAGAAGCGCACTTCATCTCGACAAAGCAAATTCGTATCGCGCTCTATTCACGTTGGCCAAACGTGTCATTTAATTAAGGACGAGGGACTTCGAAGGCGTACCTTTTGTATATAACGCACTCTGTGGACGCTACGCGCTCCGAATTTGCTTTTAGATGACTATTACTTTTTAGCAGCTTTTATTACGAGATATTGATATAGTGGTCCATTTGATCGTATGGCCGAGCTATCACTCATTTAGATCCGCTGTTGTGTGTAACGTATTGGCTGTTGTATTAGACGAATAATAGTGATTAGCGTGTTCCGAATTAATGTGGCGAGCACGATTGTTAAGGTTAATTGTCTTTAGATTATTCGCGGGACAAAAATAAATAAAAAAAAAAAAAAAAACAGAATAAATTTTTATAATTTTGAGGATATTAAATACGGAATTCTTCAATCATCATACATGATGCAATTTATCATCAATAATGTCGATTATAAGTTTCTTCAGCTAATACCGTCGTAATGGTAAATTTATCAAATGATATTACATTTACAAAATGACGAATATTATTCAATGCTTATTCTATAAAACTCTCTCAAGACTACTTTCTTGTATTAAATAATTAATCTTAGTGTGCATCTCACAGTGCATAATTTACTTTAACGATATCTAGTTTCAAACTTGCTTTAATCATAGAAATAATTATTTATTGAAAGGCTACTTTTCTTATATTATTCAATGTTATGTTTTTTGTAAATAAATAAAACTGTTTACTTCTACAATGTATCACGGCATTTAAATCCAATAATAAAAATAAAAGTTTTAAATTAAAAAATGGATGTCTTTTTCTCTTTGGCCTATTGTATTTTGTTTGCCTTATCACATTGACGAAACATTTTTATTAATTTCACAATATTTGTCTGTCAAAAATTTATCTAGAAATACGCTTAATTATAGCATAAGAATATTATAAATATTTATAACTAGAAATAGGAACGTATAAATGAATGATTAAACTAAGGCATTAATCATTATCACTTGAAAAGTAAGTGAAATTGTCTTTTAGTAGCATTATTAGTATATGTGTCCTTGTTAACTGTGTACTCGAAATATTACAAGAGAGCACTTCTAGGATGATATCTTGCAGAATAAAAAGGAAAAAAGAGGTGAAAGCGTAATGAAACGGCTTCGTAGTTTTTTCAAATTCACATTTTACAACTTTACCACAATGTAAAGAAATTATCATACACTATACTTTTGATGATGAAATCACTATCGATTTTTGTTTTGAGTAGATCATGCTGGTCATGCATTATTCATGTAATTAAAAAAAAAACTCTATTATACTTTTCCTCCCATTTTATTACTATAATCTAATTCAAATCAATAAAACATGTTAAGCAATTTTACGATCACCATATTCATTATTAAATTTAATATTTATTTAGTCTTTAAGATATTTTTAATGAGCTATTTATTTAAATACTTATTAATACGTACTTCATTACGTACGCGCCATTTTCTTTTTATTTAATTAAATTACAATAAAGTATTTCATAATTATTTATTTCTCGAGATTTATGACAACATAATGTAAATATGATTTATTAGTAAGACATGTCCTCATGTTTTTACAATCATGTATATTAAATTTTACAAAAACTTATTTTCATGCAAATACTGTAATTATTTTTATTAATAATTTTTTCAATTTTTTATTTTAAACAAGAGATTTTCACTTTTAAAAAACTTGTTAATTTTTCATTTTAATTCATTAATAAATAATTAATCAAATTATTTATTGTCTTTTTTTATTACTAAGCAATCTCAATGTCAAGACCATAAAACAGGATATATATATATATATACTATTTTAATAACATTTGCTTTATTTATGACGTATGTTTCTTAGATAATATGTATATATATATATATATATATATATATATATGTGTATATGTATATATATAGACGCGCACGCGCGCGAATATATATATACATAGATATAGATGATAGATAGATATACATTGGCACTTAAATGCAATAGTTGTGTCGAACTAAATCAATATGCAATAATTATAGAGAAACTATTATTGAAAGGTACGATTAAAATAATGAATATAAACCGATGAAAAATTCTATTGAACTACTTTTTAAAACATTAATTAGATTGCATATTTACAATTATTTTCAATCATCAGAAGGTAATTTTGACTTGCATAAAGAAGTAGAAGTAATTTACTTTATAAATTATCTAAGAAAATTTTACGTTTAATTCGATGAAGATTATATGATTTTTCGTGCTTATCTTTGGCAGTTTTGACACTACTTATTTCATTTATACTATTGCAATAAAATAAAATGCAACCAATAATAAATGTTTTAAGATTAAAAGGTTGTGATTCTACTATTTATCTGAATAATTATGTACGTATCGATTAATATATCGATAAACAAAAACAAAAAAAAAAACTTCTACATTATTTACATAATTAACCTGTAGAATTAAGAAAAGCTAAATGTCAAAAATCTTTCAAATACTGTTTAAATATTCAGATTTAATTATACATAAAAATTAAAAAATTCAATAATACAGATTAATAAATATAAAATATCTTTAAAAAGACTAATTAATAACGTCAGTGATTAATAATGTAATGATAATGTACATTATTAATGAATGTTGAATGTACACATAAATTATAGAGAAAAAAAGCATTGTTTTTACTCAAATCATTTAATATTACTAATATAATAGTCTCCTAAAATGAATTCAATCATATTTGAAATTATAATAATTTTCAAAGATCAATTTGCATAATTGATTAAGATTAATTCGCTTCTGAAGCATTTTATATGCTAATCCTAAATAAAATAATTGTACAGAAAACTTCTCAACGTGTTATTGATAATTTTAAAAAAGCAATTGAATTGTATAAAATAAATTAAATTTTTTTATCGACACTTTGCTCGTAAACGTTCGTTTGAAATATTTAGCCAGACGATCGCGTGCTCGAATTTCACAATATAATTATTGTAGAAAGTTTGAAAGGAGGTACATATGATGCGAAAAGTGAATGGATGATTTCAAATGCTGGTCAAGTAGCAATTTTGATGGCACGGAGTTTAACTCCAGAAAATTTCTTATTCAATTCAAATGATACAAAACAATGATAAATAAAAACTTAATAGTAAATGTTTGTAATAAGATACAATTTCAGCATATTGACGAAGTTATAAATGTATGACAATGCTTAAGCTAATTTAAAATTTACGAAATTGTTTATTAAATTTGATTAAATTTAGTATTAAATTATAATTACTTTAAACAATCTTAGTCTTATTTTTTATCGTTAAATACGTACGTTTTCACGTATTTTTTAACGATAAAAATTTAAAGACGAACTATTACGAAAAGTACTATATTGTATGCCTGCGTTAGCATAAGAAAAATTCACTTTTGTAACTTGTATTAACTATACAATAGCATTTTATAACTTTTCTTCTTGTAAGATTTTTTACATTAAGTACTGCTATTATCAAAGTTTGAGTAAACTCGAGTTTTTTACGCCAGCACTTTAATGACTTTATTATTACAGAATGCGGTAATGGCTTGTACATAACAATAATTCATTCACCTTTCCTTCAGTAATAAAACAAACAATTACAGAAATAATATATTTTATGCTAATTGCTATAAGAACACAAAATGTGTAAGTAGGAAATAGTTTTTTTTTTTTTTAACGACGACAATATTTTAATTTATCGTACTTCAAGCCCATTATGTCAGAAATTAATGAAATATCCCAACCTAATTATTTCATGATTTTTTATAATTTCATAATTATTGACTATATAATTTGTCACTAGAAAAAAAAAATTCATTCAAAGAAAAAAAAAAGAAAAACGTACACATTGCAATGAGATGTATATTTTTTATTTGTATTAAACAACGCTATCTAATTTTTCTGAACAAGAGTTGTAGTTTTAAAATTTTAATATCTGTTTCAGTAAGTTATCTTGAAATTTTTAATCAAATAGATATACGTTACGTCTAAGATTTGTAAAACTATTTAAATACTTATGGCATTGTTAAAATTCAAATAACTTAAATATTTGATATATTCCAAGTTAAAAATGAATGAACACTTGTTCGCGAATATTGCAAAATCTGTATTGTAGAGTAAGGCATTTATTATATTATTATCGTATAAGTCTTTTCCATACAAATATCTTGAAAGAAGTCACGGGATACTTTATTTGATTTGTCATTAATTATGAAGAAAATAAAGCTAATATATTTCATAAGCATACCATTGTTAATATGCGTAACGTGTAGTTCTACATTTTATTTTCTACAAAAGAAATGTCAATACTTTATAGTTTTCTATACAGAGCTGACATTCTTTGTTTCGAATTTTATGAAATAAGGCTATTTTTAAAGATACACAATATTGCGCATTATTTATTAAAAATTTTATTCCTTATACTAATATTATGCACAATTAAAAGGCCAGTAAATTAATATTATTACTAATTTTATTAAATAATGAACTTCTAAAATTGATAAATTTAAGGGATTAAGAAATTACTTTTAGATCACTTCGAAAACTGATATTTTCATAGCTTTTCCGTCCTTATCAATTTAAACTAGTTACATATATTATCACTCCATTCATTTTATATTACACATTTAATGATATTTTAATTATATTCGTGCTAGTATCAGATATAATTGAGACTAACCTAATATTGATATTGTAATTTGTTTTTAAATAATACTTATCTTACATCTTCCATACACTAATTGAAATTATAATTCCATTATGCTTATTATTTATTATTAAATTTTTTTAATCACAAATAGTTAAAAACGTTTGTTTTGAGAAAAATGTATATGTATAAATTATTTATAAAGATATTTATGAATACACTGAATAAATTTCTGTTATTATTAATTGAAAAATAGTTCGATATTTTTCAAATACGTTTATTTATATTTTATATTATAGTTAATTTATATAATAGTTAACAAATACAGTTGTTATTTGGAACTGTATTAAAAAAAAATACAATAAAAGCCCCTTTATTTTATAATTTAGCGAGTAGCTTTTTATTTATCAATAGAAGTACATTTGACCTTGATGAAAATACCTTAACAAATATAACAATATGTTAAAAGTTCTATTATTTTGTAATGTAATATTCGAAATATGAAAAAAATGAAGTTCCTACATTTCACCATAAAAAAAAACAAAATATAAACTATAATTTAAAAATATATTGAAAACTGATGGTATTTGATTGCGCGAATCATATAATATTATTTTATTTAACTTGAAAAACAAAAGAATCATTCGAACTATTCTTTAAATTTTTATGAAGATGTTAATTTTCCACAGACTTGTGTTACTGAAAAAGAGTGAAAAGCTAATTGAAAACTTTATAAACTCACGATTTATTGAATTATTATTTTAATTAAAATCAGTGTTATTAATTATATTGTATTTTCTTTCAATAACATCTTTTATAATTTTAAAATATCAATTACCACATATAATTATTAATTTACTTGTAATCGGATATAGGCTCATTTGTCCGTATATATATATATATATATGAACGTTAAAGCTTATATTCACTTTATTTTATATAATCATATAGATCTTCACAGAATAATAAAAAATATATAAACTTCAATCACAGTATCAAAAATTACGTAAAATTTTTTTTTACTTCGCATCATTATGAAATTAATCTTACCAAATTTCTTATGCACTATTTTATGGATTTGATTTAAATAATTATCTATAAATTATTATTGATTAAATTCTATTCATTTAAGAATATTAATATTTAATGACAGTGATATATTAAAATGGCAAAAGCGTTTGTTAATAAATTGACATTCATGAAGAAAAACGGGTGATTTAAAATAATCCATTACCTTTGATTAATATTTCGGAATAAAAAAATAAGAATACTAACAAGAAATATTTACTTTTAAGAAAAGAACAATTATTAAATAATAGTTTTTACAAAATTAATTGAAAATTTCGATATACGCGTTGAAAAAATCAAAATTAATGTTACTACATTGCCAACGGAATTGAAAGAGAAACATTTATAAAGAGTGAGAGATAAACAAAAATATATCGTATTATTTTGTTGTTCCGTGTTCCATGAGATTAATTAACACGAATGTGAAATAGCGACACGTGCGCGTAAATTTAAACTAACGTACAATTATTTGTTTCAATCTGTATACAAACTATATAATCTGTTATAGAATGAAAATAAACACCAATATTGTAGAATATCAATTAATTAGGCTATCCAATAAAACTATTTGGGGTATTAAAAAAGAATTTTTACATATAAGGTTAGACGAGAAAACTGATATTTTCACTTTGATTTCAACCTTCTATGATACCTCAAATTAATTCAAAAAGAAGAAAAGCCGGCTTTTTTGGAATTCTAATATTCTTGCATAAAAAACATAATATTGATTGTCGAATACGAATAATAAATACCAAGTAGAAAAGGTAGAAACAGAAACCGGCCATGACCCAATTTACTCGATTCGTTTAAAAATGGATTAACATTGTTAACCTATTTATCCAATTTTGGATTGGCACACCAAATAACAAGTATTTATATTAATAATTTATATTTACTTGCTTATAAATTTTTTAGGTTAATAAATATTATTAAAGACGGTTTTGCGAATAATACTTTTATGAAGTTTGTAATAAATACGTTTTCTATTAAACTTTATTAAAAAAAAAAAAGTTATCTTTTCCATACGATTTATTATTCTTTTACTTTTCAAATTGTGTAACAAGTTTTGACGTTTTCTAATTCTTGTTTCCAAATTTTTTAGAAAAATCGTTTTTTCTATTTTCAACGAATTGATTACAAAACATTTAAATCCTTGTTTCAACACCGGAATAGTAACCAGTTCAATCTAGATTTTGCAATTAATTTCACGTATTTTATCGTGTAGATAAGTTACACTTGACTTGACTTTATCCAGCGTCCAGTATAAGATGAGTTTTCGCAATAATCATATACGTTGCAGACATGTTAAATAGCACCCTTCAATGGGTTCCATAGTTTTATCAATAATTTGCCAAGTTTTGAACATAATAATTAATAATGATTACATAAATTTCTGACTTATATACATATGATAATATTAATATTACTATATTAAATCATTGATTATTTTTGAAATATCTTAAAAATATCAATGATTGTAATGACGATAGTTGTATCAAATATAAATATTATTATATAGTTTAAGTGTAAATAATAAATGTTAATACATTAACATTACTCATAAATATTTTTCTAGAATTCAAAAAGGAAAATTCAAATAATTAAATGACCAACTTCATATTAGAAAATGTCTACTACTAATGAAAGGGAACTACATTTTAAATAGTATATACCAGTAAACATCTACTCAAAGTAATTAAGTTTATTCTTACAATATTGATGATAATTAGATTTTTTACAGAATAAAAATTCAATTTGCCCTATTCCATTAAAGAATTCAAACAGGCAATTATTAATTTTATTTTATATTAATTAATAATTAATATAAAATTAAAATAAAATCAAGTATATCTTTGGGTGATTTTTATTTTTATAAATATCACTATTACTTTTAATAGAATCCCTCTAATAAAAAGTTAAAATACAAATATAAAATGAAAATAAGATTTGATTTTTAAACTATTATTAAATATTTATTTTTAGACAATATACATAATTTATCATTATTAGTGAAATACTGAATTACTGCTAATGTAATGGGTATTAAGTCGATATTTTTTCTTCTCAATGTTGGATGTCTGAAACGCAAAAATAAAAACACTAGAAAATATCGCCTAGATAAATAGTATTAAAGAAGTATTTGGTTATTGTAATATTGTAGAAAATTTAGAAAAGATAAAAGATAATTGTTCAACTTTTAAGATAGTTTTATTTTAATGTTAGTGACTTATATATAATATATCAAAATATTAAGTTATATTTAGTGCCTTAAAAGAAAGTGATACTTTCAAATATGAATCTAACCTCTAATTATAAAATATTATGATTTTACAGAATTTATTAGAAAGTTATTTCAATAATATATATAATTATACGTTTTTGTTATAAAAAATTAAATAAAACTTGCATTTATCTAATATATTATATAAAAACTTTCAAGATTTGCTATTTTAAAGTTCATTTAGTTTGGCAAAAAAAGTATCATATTTTATGTATACAAGTTTTAACATAAATTTTATATTATATATATTATAATTTAATAGCTTATGAGATAATATTATATTGATAACAGTATTACAATCACGATTACAGTAAATTTATTGAATTATATAAATTATTAATTAGTATTAATGAAGAATTAATAAAATTATAATTACATTATATTTTGAACTATTTTTTATTAATAGATATTAAAAAAAAATTTTTAATTTATGCACCTTATTAGTTTTTAATTTATAATCATAAATTATGTATTTATTATTTATTTGTGTATTCAATTGTTTTAAATTAAAGTTTACAATTGTTTCAAAATTAAATATTCTAATCGTTACTGGGTTAATATAATTTAATTTAATTTTATGGGATATAAGAGCTATAGATATATTATACCAGTGTACACATAATAATTAAAATCTATACTCGAAGCTTTACAAACATAAATAATATATTTTTATAAAACTTGGTATTTGTGTGAAATAAATATATTATGTCAGTAAATGTTATTATAAATTAAAGTTTCTCGATAAAAAGGTCTATAATGTTTTAAATAATTAAAATATTGAACAAACGTTTTAACTTTTATAAAATATTTTTCATATAATTGTTATAATGAAAACTGTAGGGCAACAAAACAAGCTTAGCATATAAATTCATTATCAATATATATTCAATAATACTAAGAAATAAAAGAATTAATTCTTTTTTAAACTTTATTTTTAGTTGAATAATTATTGATTCATTGATTTTTAATTTAGTATATATTGTTTTCGTAGGGTGTTTTGTATGTTGTATATTGTATTATAACAATATGTTGATATTGGCCACTTTTGCTAGATTTAATGGAACTAAAATTATTTTAAAATTAAGAAAAGGTATTCGATTTAATATATTATATATCAGCTATGAAATATTGTATAAAATTGTAAACAAAATCATACAAAACTATATAAAATAAAAATATAAACATTATACCAACTACCTAACGAGAAAGTATAGTATTTATTTTATATTTTAAATGAAGCTGCAAGTACAAATCTGAAAAAAGATACATAAGACATCTTTTTAATATAAGCTTAAATTTTTCTAAATAATTAAAATTTTGATTTCATGCACAGCGATGATATAATATTTTAAGAGATCTTTTTTGCTATTCCATTAATAAATAAATAAATAAATCTAACGTTAATATTTTATTATAAATATCAGATAGTGTTGAAAATAACTTTCTGATCATGTATCTTACAATTCTTATACAATTTAATTTCTTTGGTTTATAAAGTTAGTTTCATAATTGTCAAATATTTCTTGATTTTAATTATGATTAATATTCTCACTCGTTGTCACATCATTTGCATTATTGATAGTAATAAAGAAGCTTATTATCAATTATAATACATAGATATTAAAACGATTTTTCCTTTCTTATTATATTATTATTTACAATTTATAACGCGTATTATACCCAAGTTCTTTGATTCCGGAAGTAAATTATATTAACACTTACTCAATGCGAAGAGATCTTACTACGCATTAGCTCATCATGAAGAATATGATGTGCCAAGTAATAAGTAATGAGTAATTGACAATATCGGGACAGCCTCATCCGCGGTTACTCTCAGATTTTCTTCGATCAATTAATCTTTGCTGGAGCAATGTCAGATGTTATTGCAGTACGAAGAGCATCAATTATTATTAATAACATTTGATACACCACTTTTGAACTTCCTCTCCCAATCAAAATAAACTTGTTGACATAACTATTTCTATACTCAATTATTAGTAATTTAATAAATTTTCGAAATAATTCTTTTTCTTTCCGACGTAAAATCTAATAATTCAAGTATTTCTAGTTGATCGACCATTTTAGCAAAAATTTATAAGTATAATAGTACGCGTGAAACTTGATTACGCTTATATCTTTTTCATAATATTTTGAAGATACCGTGTAATTATAAAATTTGAAACACGTTAGGTAAAATAATGAACAATTATTTACAATGAATTAATCGAATTTGCCTTATTCATTGTAACTTTTTTTTTTTTTTTTTTTTTTTTTTTTTTTTTTTTTTTTTTTTTTTAATTAATAAACATACTAGAACTGTATAGTAACTGTAAAAAAACGAACCATTTGAATTAGTTGAATCTTTGGAGCTTTTATTAGCTTACCGAATGATTAGCTAAATCAAGAATATATTTTAATTGGAAATAATAATATAAATTTATACAATTGCACAATGAACTTAACACGAATTGATTTAGTACATTTGATGGATAAATAAGAATTATCGGGTAAATCACTATGCATCATCAACCGATCACTAAATGCCCACAAAAAATATACTACTCGTCGACCAAACTTGACTGATTCTTGGAATTCGATTCCCAGGAAATATAAAAAATATTTATATATATAAAATTGTTGATTCACGTAGGTAATTACATTCGGATAGATTGAAATGCATTAAGGCAATATTAAGGTATTATGAGAAATTCTGCGCATTAAAATAAACGGAATATGTTATAATGAATAAGCAACAATAAATTACATATTTATGTAATATTTGAATAAGAATATTCATAAAAGATTCGAACAATCTTTACATATTTTAATAGAAATTAATAAAGGCTCGGTTGACAATGAGGTTTTAAGTATTTTCATGAGATAGATTAAATTAACAATAATGTAATAATTAATAATATAATAATATAATACATATATATAGTTTAGATTTTCATTATTATCATTTTTATGATAATTATTATCAATTATTTTATTAAATAATAAGAATAAATAACTTATAAAATTAAAATTAGAAAAATCTATAAACTAATTATAGTAACTTAATTGATACATAAAAATATTATTAATAACAAAGTTAAAAATAATAGATTTTTTTATAATCGTATAAACTTTAAATAAAATTTTTTATGTAAATTTACAAGCATTAAATGCCAATTAGTAGAATTTTATTAAGAACTATTAAAAAAAAAAAAAAAAAAAATTAACTGATCCAAATAATAATTAAGTCAATTCGATAGTATTATTATTTAAAAGTAGAAAAAAAAATAAGTGAAACAATAAGATATCCCAGTCGTTAGAATTTGTCATTTGATTACATTTATAAATGATGGGATAATCATTATTAATGTTAATATTACAGTTAACTTTACATATTTACGAACATGCAAATAATTAAAAATAAATATATATTTAAAAGAATTAATAACATATTACTGGAGCAAATGGAATTAAACGAATGTACTTTTTAAACTTGAATTTTAGTGTCTGTTTTCTGTTTTCTTTTTTTTTTCTTTTTTTTTTCTTTTTCCTTTTAACAACTGTAAAACTATTTCTTCATACGCTTAGTACAATAATGGAAATATCTTCCACTTGGAAATGTCAACTACATCATTAAAAGTTTGCGCAATTCTATATTAGCACTACCAAAGTTTTCAGCAGAATTTAAATAATCGGGTAAGCTTTGAAGCGTTTTCTCTCAATCTTTATATAAGAAAAAAATAAAAAATGAAATACGAATATTCTGTCTTGTGTATATTTCAATAAGAATAGAAATTAAAATTTAAGAATCCATCCCCTTTTAACCATAGCACATGCAAAGAGTCGAAATATCGGTGCTCGTACATCTGTCTTTAAGACTTGTAGACTTCATTTTAAAGTCACGTATACGTTTGTAAATTTAAAAAATGTATACCTAACTTGTATATATTTTATAGGCAACAAATTAGAAGACGTTCCATTCAACATCGGTTTCTTATAATGTAATTTTTTATCGTGCCTGTAAGGAAAAATAACCAACAGTACACAATTGTTTTAGCCAAGAAGTAACAAGAGATAAGCTTATGCTTAAGGAGTATATAAATACATTTGCACATACGGATTATTCTTTGATGTCTCGCCAAGCTTCCGAGGATACTTTCTACATACTCGACAGATAGACTGGCTTGCTTTTCTTTTCGTTATATTCAAGCTTACTTCCTTATAATTCACGTAATTTTAATCAAAACTTGAATTCGAATTGAAAATACGAATGAACATTAACAGTATGAGATGCACAATCTTTTAAAAGAAACATTAAAAAACTGCCATTCGGCATTAAAGAACAGTTATGCATTTTAATCGCTCATTATGTTAATGTTATAATAATGTTGTATACATAAATAAACATACGTCCAAATTTAATTGCCCATTAAATAAACATACATACAATTTTATATTTGAATTGTACATACACGGATGTCCAATTACAAATTTTTCCCAATAATTATTAAATATATGTTGATTGATTAAGATTGATTACCTTAAACAGTCTTTATAAGATTTTTTATAAATGAAATTGTAAATACATACAATGATATAAAAAACAATATTTTTGCTTTATTTAAAACAACGATAATCTTAATAGTATACACGATAACAATACAAAAAATGTATTTACAGGTGAAAACGCAAAAAGAATTTTAAACATTTATAGGTGTATATACATATATTATAAATCATTAGTATTTACGAGGCAAATACTAATCGGCTAATACTATTTAGAGAATAAGAAATTTGTGCAAAAAATTCATTTTCTTTCAGCTAAGTCATTGTAAACACCAAAAGGACCGATAAAGAATTTTAAATTAACTAAATAATAGTAATTAATTTATATAATAAATAAAATTATTGTTAAAACCGAGAAAAAAAAAACAAAGTCATTACAAATAGCTCAGTGTCTCACAGTTCATCTTATGGCATAGAATTTTTTTTAATTACCTATCTAAGATTTTAATCAGCGATATGTAAGAAGTTAAAATACATGCAAATCTCGGCATTATAAAGCTATATCCAGATATCAATAAGGCCCGAGCGGACGAAGAATGGAGGAGGAAAGAATGATTTTGAGACTATCAGTGGCCATTTATTCATGTTGGCACGTCGGATGATGACTCAAGCTATTTGTTTTGAACAATAAGATTGAACCAAAGCTTTTTTGTATGCTAAACCCTCATATACATCATTAATAAACTGTCGTCAATTTATATAGACTTATCAATAATTACATAATCAATTATACGATGTTTAAATATATATTATAATGAAATAGCGTGCTTTTTTCAAAGTATCATTTGCAATTAGAAAGCTTTAAAAAAAAAAAAAAGAAAAAAAACAACATATAGTTTAATAAAAATTGTAAAATATTTTTAATTCTGTAAAGATATAATAGAAATTGTGTTATATTATCTATTAATATAGTCATATTATATTATTATATTATTTTATTATAAAAGTACCATATATTGTTTCTTAATTAAATATCTGTCTGTTATTAAGTTCAAAATTTAATTAATATATTTGTAAATTCATTTTTAGAAAAAAACTTTTGTCTTTTGAAAACCTCGATGATCAGCTACTAATTTTACGTTTTACCATTAACCGGATATGTTGTATATCTATTTTACCGATAAGTTTTTCAACGTCGAATTACAAAACAATTAATTATCTCAATTAATAATCTTTATATATATATAAAAACTAATTGAAACTAGAAACTTTGAAAATGCTCATGTACGGTACAAGTATTATTACTTTTTGTTTCTTTCTTTCTTTATTAATTTGTCTATTCATTTTTTTTTTTTTTTTTTTTTTTTTTTTTTTTTTTTGTTAATGTAATCAGTAGTAATAATTGCAATATACTACGAAGAATATCAAAATACGGCAAAAAATTTATAAATCAATATGATATAAAAGTAACCTCTTAGCAGTTTAAAAATTTTAAAGTATAATTGTAAATCGATTATTTTTACCGATTTATTTATTAGCTTAAAAGAATTACAATTAAAAGCAAAAACCACCAACAGCTATTATAATTGCATTTCATGGAACCTGCCGAAAGAGCAATCACAGTGTTAATTTAAAAAAATAAATAATCACGAATAAAAATAAGTTTATACACGAAAAGTATTTAATACATAAATATTTCATTTTTTAAGTAATATTATATTTTATTGACACAGGTAAAAAAATAAGAAAGAATGAAATGTTACTTATGAGAATATGTCTTTATGAGATAGCTTATTGTATTGTATTTATTATTATTATTATTATTATTATTATTATTATTATTATTATTATTATTGCAACTTTATTACATACGATATTTGAAAATATAGCCGATAATTTTTAAGTGCCTAATGAATTTTAAGTAAATAAGAATTACGACGAAGAATTAATGCGACTAAAATTAAACGATAAATTAAACGAAAAATTAAACGAAGAAGGAAAAGAAAATGAAGCACAAATTGATTAATTTTTGCCTTTATAATTTATAATTATAAATCAATCAACAATGCGCGACCGAATACTTGGAATACTTAAATTAATTGCACTTACTTACGGAATATACATAAACAATAAAACACTCAGCTATCCAATTTTGAAAGATAACCATTTTTTGTTTCAATAATCAGCTATTAACTGCATTATTAATCATACTTATATTGTTATCGATTGCCATATATTAAAAAAATGTACGTAACATTCATAAAAATCCAAATGATTTAAACGAACAATGCGTCATTGATCGATTACATAAGGAAAGGGCGTTTATTGGATTTAAAATTTTGGCGCGCCAATGGGATCGAAAGCTTACGGTGGGAGAGCGGTAGGATGGGGAGGGAGGAGGATCGGGACTCGTGACGTGCGAAAATCGGTAAGGGCCCAACCGAAAAGCCTTGATAGCCATTAAATGGTAGCGAGTTAAATGGCTAAACGATAATCCTTAGGCGAAGTATATTTATGTCGGGTGATCGTTGAATGGAAAAAGGGCCGGGGACGAGCGTGTGAAACCCTTCTTACCGAGTGACACACCAGCACGCAAGGCGTCGGTAAGTCTCTGATGATGGCGCAAGGAGGCGGCCGCGGGGAAGAGAATATTATTCGTCGAGCGAGAGAGGTAGCAGCCGCTAGCTGCTGATTACCGGCTGAAAAGGTCTGCTCGGCCGATGCGCGCGCCGTTTCGCGTCTCGCGCAGGAGCGTTGGTGCCGCCTCGTCTGCGCATCGTCCACGTCCCAAGGTCCCCGGGTGGCAGGCTGACAGAGTTACGGTGATGGTGCAAAGAAGCTCGGGGAGACACTGCTGCCGCCACAGCCGCCCCCTTCGTTAAGTTGCGCGCGCTCGCGTCGTCCAAGTTCTCGCTACCGGGAGGACAAAGGGGGCACTTTCTCGCGCTGCCGTCGCGACTCGCCGCTCGATGCGCGACCAAGAGGGACGAGGGTGTCGCACGACGTCCCAATGAAATGACGAGGCACGCGCTTCCTCCATCCATCGTAATTACGTTACTGGCCTCGTCGGCGGGTTACGAGTTTTATGTACCGAGAGACTTTTGCCGCCGCCGCTTCCGCGACTCCACCGAAAGCCTAATCACACCGTTGGCAGCTTTGGCCGCCTGGAAAATTGCGGATGAGGTAGGCCATTGGTGCACCTAGCCACCTCGCTCGACTTCCCCCAGCCCTCTGCCAGCTTCGCTCAATGTTGACGATAACATAACCTGACATCGATCGCTCGTGGATGCCGTGCTACCAGCTGGCAAATTCGGCTTCCGGCTGAGAATATTTATCCAAGGAGCCGAAGACGGTGTTGTCCGCCTTCTTCTGCCGTAACTCACGACGAGTTGTGTAACTCTTCTCAAACGCAATTAGGTCAGTTTTTTTTAAACATTAATCGTATATGCCACCCTTATGTAAAGACGCATCACCTGCTCTAAAAATAAGAAAGTCGATCGGTTAAAAATGATATAATTGATTTTCGCCCCCCCCCCCCCCCCCAAATCCCCCACCCCTCCTATCGCAATAGACGCGTATCTATTCGTTAATAATCATTCCGACGATTTCCTCGTGTACCCGGCTCCCTTATTCCATTACCACTGCCATTATTATTATTATTACTACTATGATCGTCGTCGTCATCATCATCATCATCATCATCGTCATCATCATCATCATCATCATCGTCATCATCATCATCAGCATCATCATCATCATCATCATCATCATCATCACTGTTGATGTTGTTATTTTTATTGCCATTATCATTGTTACTATTATTATTATTATATTTTTGTTGTTGTTGATGTTGTTGTTGTTGGCGGCGGTGGTGGTAGTGGTATTATTTATTTTTGGCTTTTATTTGTTGATATTTTGTGATTATTGCGAGAAACTTGATTCCAATTATTCCTCGTACTTTTTAAACGAACGATCTTACATATTTTTATATTCTCTAATAACGATATGATATGATATTTTAATACTTCCCTGTGGATGTTCATTTACAATATTGTGTCTCTATTATCATTATTCCGCTGATTTATGAATGCTTTAGAGGCTTAAAATATTCGCCCTCTTATGTGCCATTTAATCATTATCAATACTTTGAAAATCAATCCGATTAAAATTTTTTGTAAAGCATTGATTTATTTATTTATTTATTCTTATGGGTGCATGTGTAATAAAATTTACTGTATATTGTCACGTATGTTATGGTCATGCATAATAATAATTCGCTTTTCCAATGGTCGTTTTATCGCGGTAAGTATTGTTTTTTCTTTTTTCTTCTTCTTTTAATTATTATTATATATTAATCGAGACCTCTTGGGATATATTTTTACCAAAATCGTAAATTTAACCAATTGCGTTTATAATAATAATATGCTAACAATAATCAATGGATTAGTCAAGATACGTATATTCGGTTGAAATGTCAATTTATTAATTGCATTTATTCCATGTCTATACCTAATGTAGTTACTAATTAATAATTAGTAATAAGCGATATACAAATTTTTGCTAATATTGAGCTATTTTCAATGTTCAAGAATTATGCATATATGTTCACAAAAATTTTGCTGACGCAATAGATATTTTAACTTGTAAAACTAATGTCAATATAATTTTAATTATTTATCATTAAAAATAAAAAAATAAAAAAAAAAAGAAAAACCTTTCATTTGTTAAAAATCATGACAATATGGATGGATTACAATGTTACAATTAGCAATAAATAATGACAAAAAAATATCTATTTCTTGTACGCGTGTGCTTGTATGAAATCGTGTTTATTAGATTAGATTAAAGAAATTTTTTATATGTCATATATTTTTCTTATATTTTGCGTATTAAAATATATAATTAAAAATGTGAATTTTATCTATGAAAATTTTTTTTTTTGACGAAATTACTTTAAAAATAGGAATATCTGACATCAATAAAAAAGACGTTAATTCTAAAGATAATATTCATTAATTATTTGATATAATAAGATATTTGACAAATTATTTATTTAATCGACAGATTAAATTCGATCAAATAATAAGATATCGGAAGGTAGCAAAGTTGCATAGTAGATTAATTGAATTGGAGCATTATGCTTTTTTGTTGTTATTTTTGCATGGAAATATCGTTGTAAAATTAAATAATCTAATGAGACTGAAGTTGGAAAAAGCGAAGTAAGTAAACTTAATAACAAAATTAATTACTTAATTGTATATTAAGAAATTTTACGTTTCCACTATTACGAAAGATAGGAATTTGTTTCAAAATTATTGAATAACAATCATATTAATTTTGTATATAAATTGTTGTTTTACATTAAGCTTGTATATCGTGTGTAAAAAAACAAATTATTTATATATTATTTAAATGTCATGCTTATTAATAGTGGTGCGAGGCGAATTTTGAAAATTGAACCCTTAATTGTTGTTTGTTAATATAAATGCATGTGTATGTGTGTTAGTGCGCGTGTGTGTGCGAGTGTGCGTGTGTAACTTTAGCACTAAAAATGATTTACTTTCAGTCGCAGATACATGGTTATTTGTAAATTAAGTCAAATTCAGGAAATGAAAATCACAAAGTTAACACTGTCGATTCTTATGTTCGTATTAATGCTATCGATATTCGTCGCCAATGTCGCCAATATAATCGACGTAGATTCACATACCCTTGACAAAGTCAAAGATATTGAGGACGTAACTAAGTTAAAATCAAGATGGTTTGAGCCCAAAAAATTTGAGATTCATGACTCCTACGAGCATTTGGTATGGTTTTTACAAGTGAGTAATGATTCTGTCCATCTCTCGCCAACGTCATTATTACATTCCCTATTGAAAAATAATCGGACATTGAATATTTTCTGTTTGCCAGATAACGGACTTGCACATAAGTATCTTTCAGGACCCTCTTAGGATAACGGAATTCAAAGAGTTTTGCGATATAACAGTTGGTTCTATAAATCCGGAAGTTGTTCTTGCATCTGGTAACATATATTTTTCAAAATTTTCCAATTATTTATGCTAATGACAATGGTGGAGAAACAAAAATTGTTTGTTCGTTTCAATGTGAAATAGGCTCGTAAAAATTTATTGCAATTGCTTGATACGATGACATTAATTTAATGTTAATTAGCGAAATTTTGTTAAAAATTATTTACTTTTATTTACCATAAGAATTTGCTTCATCCTATTTTAGAATATTACTTAGAAGCACAAATAGCAACGCAAACGAAATGACTTAATTCCATTATATTATATCGAATCAAATATAAATACATTCTGTCAACTTTTAAATGCACTTTACATTTAATAAATAAAATATGTAGGAGATTTAACGGATGCCAAAACAGTGGACAAAATGGGTTCACGACAATATTTAGAAGAGTGGAAGCAATATAAAAAAGTCCTTGATGATTCTAAAGTTGCCGAGAAAACAACATGGCTGGACGTACGAGGCAATCATGGTAAGGATGTACATGTCTTATTAACTTTTTTCCCCAACAAAATTTCTTTGCACTGTTAAAAGCAATGAGAATTCATCGATCTTTCGTTGTGCTATTTTAACGTAATTTACAAAATTTGTCAAAATTTTAATATAATAATAACGCAATTACTCTCTCTCTCTCTCTCTCTCTCTCTCTCTCTCTCTCTCTCTCTCTCTCTCTCTTCGTCTCTTAATTCTTTGTCAGAAAATTAAGGAATTTCAATGAAAATATATCGCGTAAAAATATTTATTTAAGAGACGTGGCTCGATGTTCACGAAATATACGTAAAAATATAGGTGCGAATATTTCTTGACTATTTCATTAAAATTTCCCGATTAACTTAGCGCCATTTTTCTAGCACATGAGAATAGTCGCGAAGGTAATAATCCGCAATTAATTACTATGCAAGACGCTAAAACATTATGTATAGGCCAACGTATACTAGCTCGCAAAATACTGAATAACATCGCTTATTCTTATTATTACGTCGAAGACCCTAACGATCGACATCGTGTACACAGACAACTTCAACATCTTCGACACAAATTCAAAGGACAACTACTACACCAACTACTCGATGCAAGGCCGTAAGCACCCACGGTCCTATATGCACCAGGTGCACCTCGGTTTGGACAAGTATACTTTTATAGCGGTGGACGCGTGCCTAAAGCCCGGGCCCAAGAGGCCCTTTAATTTTGTCGGGGCCCTGGATAATCTTGAGATCGATCGGTTGGAAAGTTTAATGAACGAATCAAGGTCGAGCCAAGCCGACTACATCATATGGTTTGGGCATTATCCGACATCGTGCATCGTCGCACCCAACGACGGTGGCATCAGGATGATTATAGGTATGTCCATCGAATTTTTCCCATTTCCATTCAATTTATGTATTTATGGCCGACAAAATTGTTCGTGCCTGATGTATGTCGATAGGTTGGCTATTAAAGTGGCGATAGAGACTTATGCTTAACCACTATCTTAACTAAAGCATACTTTATACTTTCTCTTTTAAATTATAGATCTTTACAGGTCGACGCTTTTATGGTTAAAAATAAGTATTATTCAAACGCTCTTATGGCAAGATATGATTTATGAATATTACAAATGAATGTAATATTTATTAGCCTCAGTGCATAATTACTCGAATTTCAATCCTAATAATTTGAGGCGTAATACAAATTTGACTATAATTAGCCTAATTATTATTTCGCACGATAACCAATCGTTCATCTTGTCAAACGATCGTTAATAACTTCAAATTATCAATTGTTCAAATTACAATTTTTTAAAAAAAAAAATCACATGTTTTATTCATCAAATGAACATGAAATTAAAGCAACAAGTTGGTTGAGTCTAAATACAAATAGTTCATCAAGCATATATATATATATATACGTCTGTGAGTGTATGTGCGTGCGCGCGCGCGTGTATGTGTGTAGCAATTCAGCATTAATTCAATGCAAAAGTTCACGTAAATGTCTTAGCTGTTGCTTTCCTACTACCTGTGTCTACGTTCTAAATTTTGAATAAATTTATAAACTGCCGTCTCTGGAAAATATAGACCACAACTTTATACAATTCTATTTAATATTTGCATTATATTTTTGTTGTAAGATATATAAGAAAATTTTAATGTATTTTAGCTCTTATGGGTTTTGTAAGTTCTTGAACAACATTTTTAAAAATCCGATTATACTTTGTGTTTATATTTATATAAATATTTTATAGTTTATAGAAATATTTTGTGATTAAATTAGAATTAACAAAAAAAAAAAAAAAAAAAAATACTTATTCAAGTTATTCCATTATTAAAAGGAAATGAAATATAATTTTATTTAATTTATAATATTTCATATTATATAAGTGTAATATATTAGAATGTAATTAATACATTGAAAATTTAAGAAAAAGATAAAAATATTTGTTCGTTTTAATTTAAAAGAAAAGAAAAATTGAAAAATGCACATACTATTATAGTCAATAATTAACAAAGACTGCCGCATTGTCTTTTAATTTTTTTTTTTTTTTTTTTTTTATATATAGCCAATCATCTATACTGTGCAATGTAAAAATTAATTTATTAATATATTTATATATTAATTTGAACTTTTTAATATGAAATGTATGAATTTACATAGAAAATAAATCTTTTGAAAATTCATTGACAACTACATTAGACGCAAGGCAATTTTTCATTGTTACTTATGAAATATAATTATAATAAATAAAAAGCACCCTAAGTAATAAACACAAACAACGAAATGTTTTTTATTAAAAATTAAGTTCATAAATTCTGTTGCTAATAATTCTCAATAATTCGATAATGAAAGCGTACACTAATTTTCCAAAGTATAACAGGTAAATACGAGGAAAGCTTGACGTATTTGTGTGGCCACTTTCACACACTTGCCGGTGTCGTCCCTAATATGTATACTTTACAAAAGACTGGCTTCCTTGAACTGGAATTAGCTGATTGGAAAGATAATAGAATGTAAGTGTTACAGTTAATATCATTATTCATCCGCAAAAAAAAAAAAAAAAGAATGTATATGCAATACTATGTAATGCCCAATGGTTTTTCAAGCACAATATTTTAATTATGAATGTCATGAAAATCGAAGAATGATGTTTATATTATCAGATACTAAACCTGATTTTATGCAATTATACTCATTCTTATTTTCCTTTGTCATAAATTGCAAACATCTTGTATCAAGTCCTTGACATTTCATCTATTTTCTTGAAAGTAATTCACGCGCAACAGTTAATTACTGGAACATTTCATCAAACATTTCATAGTAATAATGTTTAAATTAATCCTTTTAAGTATCTGTGTGTATCTTCGAATGAATTAAATAATTAAACGCTTTTTAATTGGCATTTGAAATTTTGAGGAACAAAGAGGCATTGTGCAATGAAATTTCACGGACGCCTTCGCGTAAGAAGTATTGGGTTGTTCATTTATTAATTTTTATTATACTCTTATTGAGACAATCTTATTTTGCAAGCATAATACGCACGCACGCACACACATGCGCGCGCGCAATGCTATAATAGTTCGTATAAATAGATTTTTTACTTTTACGAAAATGTTAATTTTATAATCACATAATTATGTTGTCGTTCAAACGTAATGTAGATTAAGAATAATTGTAAATATTTGTAAAACCAATGGAGCCATTGATGTGAATTGTTATTCGTCGTCATTTAACAAATCTCTTGGTATTTACTCGAAATGTAATTAACAGGTACAGGCTCGGTGTCATTGATCACGGACAATTTTCCTTCACCGACATAGAACATCGCGACTGGCCAGTCGCACTAGTCACTAATCCAAAAAATGCACAATTTGCAATGCCGCATAAAGAGAACATAGAGTCAATCATCCATTCAACACACATAAGGTATAAAGTAAATTGATCGATATTATTACGATAATAAGAAAGGCTAAAATAGCAATAATAGCTTGGCAATATTTAATACGATTATCCTTTTATTATACAATATCATATCAATGTTATCATCATCGAAAACTTTAAATAATAAAACTTTCGATCACTGGATATATATGATAAACGTTTTTATTTCATATTTTAAAAAACATGGTAATAGCAATTATTAGAAATTTCAAGCAATTGAAGACATTTAGGTAGACGTTAATTTGATATTTAAAATACATCCTTTACATTCATTGAAATTAAGAAATGACATATCCGAAAGTGAAAAAATTGAGGGAAACAATTTTTTTTATATTAACCATTATAATTTTTTTTTTCCAGAGCTCTGGCTTTCTCAATTGTAGATATAAAGTCTGTGAAGGTGCGAATAAACGATAAAAATTGGATAACGTGTGTACGCATCAAAGGTCCTCTGTACGTTGCAAAATGGAATCCTTTAAATTATTCGACTGGTATTCATTATATTCAGGTAATATAAAGTATTATATTATTGGAGAATTTCTGTTTATTAATGTCATTGTTCGTTAGCTTACATTATAAATTTCCAGTTGCAAGTTACAGATATTGATGGAAGGATGAAAATTGTAACGCAAGCGTTTTCCTTAGATGGAAGCAGATTATCGTTTGGTATTTTATCAAGAATTGTACTTATGTCTAATGTTAGTCGAATAGTGAGTACAAATAAACATTTTATAAAACACATGCTGCGTCGAAGTTTCCCGATCTATTCGCATTTTTACACAATAAATATTTTTAGTTTCAGTTTTTATTTGCAACACTATTTATTCTCCTGATCATACCTTTATGTAGCTTACGTATTTATCATAATACTTATCGATGTAAGTACCTCAAATTCGTACTCAATTTATTATTATTATTATTATATATATATATCAGTAATCGTTAATTCTTATTGAAATGTGTAATTTTCTATTCAAAGCTGTGTACGATAAAAATCGTGGTGTACCACGAATAAATTGCAAATTATTCCATTGGTGGCTTAGAGGTCACTGGATTTTATCCACCGTTGATCGATTATTCTTTCCACTGGTTTTATACGCTGCATACTTGATCGTTGGTAAGTCGATACAAAGTCTAGTACTATAAAAATAAAAATTTATTTCACTTTGTCATTATTATTATATTTTTCTCACTGGAATGTCTTATTTAAAGAAATTTCATGGAACTACCTATTCTTATAAATATATGCAAAAGAATTTAATACAAAATTAGATAATAATTTCGTATTGAATGCTGATTTTATTATATCAATAAAATATCAAAAAAGTTAGATGCTCTACTGTATAATGAAATTTTACTAAAAGCACCGTTCAAACAAATGTTGCATAAATGATTTTTTGTTATGCAATAAAATAGGTCCATGGACTATAGGTGAAATAATCGACAATCACACGGGTGTTATATTTGCGTGGGGAACGTTCATTGGAAGTTCGTTCCTACCTGGATCGTTCACTTATGCATATGGCTTCTTTCAATTACTATCCTTCCATCTTCCATTAACACTTATTATAGCACATCGCGTTAGTCAACGGTAAAGTATTTATATTAATAAATTATCTTAAATATTATCCACTTTTATTATATTAATAAAGATGAATTATATTATTTGTACAGATTACATTTAATAGAAAAACCCCCGATAAAATCAGCCGCTTTGTTATTAAGACTTTGCGAGCACTTTCCATTTGTATTATTGGTCACATTACAAGCTACTATGATCTATTTCTTTTGGCTGGCTTATGGAACAGTTGCTACAATTTTCTGTCCATTAAGGACTTGGAGTTTATTTTTAGCTATTTTATTATGGTATCAAGTATATCAAATGCCAACAAAATGCTTAAGGTTAATATATTTTAAAAGTGTGAAATTTAATTGTTAACATTTTAACGTAGATTTATTTTACAATATATATTTATTTTATCGTGCATCAAATTTTTTTTTGTTTTTGTTTTTGTTTTTTTTTTTGTTTTTTTTTTTTATTAAAGGTCGGCGGCAAAAGTATGGTGTACTCACGGTGAACTTGTTTCAAAAGTAAAAGATGATGATCAATACAACAATTCAAAGTAAAGAGCAATATTGGATCCATAAAAACAACTGCAAAATACTCTATGACAATGAAGACAGATAACACATACTTAATATTTTTAAAAAGCAGGAAACCGCAAAGCATTTATGAAAAACAAGTTTTTTCTTGTTTTCAAAGTTAGATGTACAAATATCATATGTTTATTCTAATACTTTATTATTTTCTTTTCTAATTAGTATTAATTACACAATACAAAATTACTTTAAAAATTAGCAAAATTTTTATATGTTTATAATTTTTATTGAATGTAAATAATTTTATTTAAATATTTTATTCTTTACAAGTATTTTAACAAATACAATATTTTAAAGATGTTATTTAAATGTGTTAAATGTGCAGACAGTTAGTTTATTACCTTTATTATATTTGTAATCATTTATATTGTTGTATTTTGCTACAGTCCTATTAGTATTTGCTGTTTTATCAATAGGATTATAATTATTTTTAACTGGGTATATGTTTAAAGGTCAGAAAAAAAGGTAAAAAGGTGTAAACAAATAGTCACATTGTCACATAATTAAATAGTATCTATACTTCCATTTTGTTATCGTGAAAACTGTAAAAAAAAAAAAAAAAAAACAAGAAGAAATCGGTAACAATTAATAAACCGAAGTATTGGAAGTTTTTATTAAATTTATATATTATCTCTATAAATTGTATTTGTATTATAAATTATAACTAAAAAATTTTATGGCATAAGACTTACAAAAGATAAATTTAATGGACTCTGATCGAATTTACTGTTATATAAATTACATTTTTGAAGTATTTTAAAAAGATTCATAAACTATTTGAATATTTGTTAAAAATAATAAATTATTCCATTTTTATGAGTCAAAGTTACGTCTATTTGATTAGTCTAATGAACTTTTTTGTATAAACAAATGAAAGAGAACTTGTATTGTGAAAATTTATACGTAGATTCACAATTCATTAGATAATTCTTCCTCACAGAGTATTTTTTTAAATTATAATGTATACAAAAATGAGTAGAGAATAAATGATGTTTTAACTCAATTGCATTTGTTTTTTAACATTATTGTTCCTATTTATGTTAACAGTAAGTCAATAAGTAGTTGTAAAAAAATTAATGCTTAATTTAAATTTCAGCTTTCAAAGTTTATGTTTCATGTTATTTTTAAAAGGATTACATCTAATGTTTATATAACTTGTCTTAATAATTGAAAATACTTTATTATCAATTTTTGTGTAATTTTAAATTCATGTACCGACAAAAACACGTATCTAATCATTATAAAAGTTAAAAATAATATTTCCTTTATTATTTTAAACTAACATTTTATTGTCATTCTGCACGCCATGATATTTAATAAAACTACCGAGTTTATATTTCTTTAGATTATTAACAATATTACTAAGCATAATGATTTATATTATGGTAAAATTCCAAGATATCAAACATCTATGTTAATTCATTTTTCATAGCTTTAATTCATAATTATTAAATTCGTATTGTAAATTCAAATTTCTTTAAATTATTTTTATTTACTTTATACATGTATATAATTAATGGCATTATTCATTTACTATAATTTAACTCTACAATGCGATTAAATCAAACAGTATCGTTTCATTTAAGAGTAACGGATAATACAATGCACGCGATAAGTTATTTTTTTTATCAATAATAGTAATGATACTATTGATGTCTACAAATCTTTTCATTAAATTGATAATCTAAAGCTTTTTATTAATATATTAAATTGCATTATAAATTAACATGTTTAAACGAATTAATTCCTTGGCCTAATAATGAAATTGGGGTACTATTTTTTCATAACAGATTTTCCTAAGCCTATCCTAACGTGCGAGCGATGTTTTCATTTGAAGCGAATAAAAAGGAGTTTTAATACAACAATCTCTTATGTTAAGATCTGACATATTCGACTGATACATTCAATCAGAATTAACAAATTTGCAATTTGGAATGAATAACGCATATCATACTTAATGTACAAATTGTGATCTCGGTTAAGGATAGGATAGTAAAGGATAACTCAACCAAGTTGATCCTGTTGCTCAATTAAGCGATGTTTTGTCTTCTTTTCTCTGGCACTTACGAGTCTCCTCTACAATTCATTCCCACGCTCGTGAAAATCCTTGTATTTATTTGGCTCCGGAGACTTGGTTGCAATTCCGTAACTGTGCATCGGAAAAGAACTCCTGCGGTGCAACTTCTCAAGCTCTTTTTATCGCAAGAAAATAATGAACCGCTTCGACCGGCTAACTTCAACGTAACTACATTTACACTTCGAATGCTGTTGGAGATTCCCTGGATCTCTGATGCTGTAGCCGCGTTCATCGCGATTCTCATTTATTTCAAGAATAGCGAGTTAAGTTTCGATAATGTCATGTTCTTTTAATATATTTGGTTAATAGATCATGACGCTGATCAAGTCCATTGACAATGAATTCTGAAACCGAAATGAATAAATTCTTAACGATCATTAGGGATTGATATTAAATAATATATGATGAAATAAAAATGACATTGAATGAAAGCTTCAACCATTGTCTTTAAAATGTCTTTAATTGTTAAAAAAAAAAAAAAAAGAAACCTGTAACAGCAATAAATTTAATAATATATCAATTATATTTCATTATTATATTGTTTAAGCCATAATACATGCATTGCATTTTAGTTTTATAATCTTCATAAAATTCGTAAGATCTATCGAGGCTTTAAGATTTTCATTCTTCCGCTTAAAAAAATTTCCTATGACTATGAGCGAATATTCTCCCGCCGAAATCTAGGAGGATTCAATGGAGAATATTCGATATATTTCTTTAAGTTGGTATCACTGCGCTGGCCAGCATCATAATTCTTGGAAATGGCGGTTCTCGGTGATGTTTCTTTTCGTACATAAGTAAATAAAGTAATTGTTTATTAACTCGTCGAGAATTCCAAGACGGATGCGTAAACAATGTTTATGTGATTACTTAGAAGTAAAACATGTACATTAAGCAGGTATTTTTTTGCATTTGTATAGTGATTAATTATTATGTCATTTGTAACAGATAAACATTTCTATTCCCTTTTTGTAACGGTTAATAAATTCCGACTATTTTGTCTTTAAAAATTGAATTTTTACTATTAATTATCGTTCGCTACATACATTTACCTGTCATTCTTAAATGCTTTATCAATGATTTTAAATGATATTTCAAAAATTAGAATGCAAACTGTACAATAATAATTACATTATTATTATTGGTAATAATTCGTTTGCATATTCTTTATAATATAATTAATTTATATTAATAAAAGAATAATTTAAAATTTATTATAATGTACTTCCTTAAAATAATCTAAATGTTTCAGAAGTTCGAAACTAACCTAAACGTTGTATTTTGACTCTATTTAATTGCATAACATTCTGATTTATTTCATTAATTAGACGTACATTTTAGATTTAATGAGAATTTTGAATCTCATAATTATTTAATATAATCAATTTTATATTTAACGAATAAAATTATGTATACATTTTTAAGGTTATTATTCAAGGCTTCAAATCATATAGAGAACAAACAGTAGTAGAGCCTTTTGATCCAAGGCATAATGTAGTTGGTAAGTAATTAAAATTTCTAACAAACTATTAAATTATTACAATATTTCGTATGCCCTCAAATGCAAATTATTTTATAAGAATTCATTTTATAGTTGGTAGAAATGGATCAGGAAAAAGTAATTTCTTCTACGCTATACAATTTGTTTTAAGCGATGAATTTTCTCACTTACGACCAGAACAGCGTCAAGGGCTTCTTCATGAAGGAACTGGACCCAGGGTGATTTCTGCTCATGTAGAAATCATCTTTGATAATTCAGATGGAAGGTTGCCTGTAAGAAAAAGATAATATTAATATATACTGTGTTTAGCTTATAAAAGCATTAGCCTATAGATTATCATTTATTATTGTAGATTGATAAGGACGAAGTATATCTGAGAAGAGTTATTGGTTCCAAAAAAGATCAATATTTCCTTAATAAGAAAATTGTAACAAGAAGCGATGTAATGAATCTTTTAGAATCTGCTGGATTTTCTAGATCAAATCCTTATTATATCGTTAAACAAGGAAAAGTAAATATAATTTAAATATTTATTTTCTTTTATCATTTATATTATATTTTATTTAATTATTTTTGAATTTTAGATCAATCAAATGGCAACTGCACCTGATTCTCAACGATTAAAATTATTGCGCGAGGTGGCTGGTACAAGAGTTTACGATGATAGAAGAGAAGAATCAAAATCTATACTTAAAGAAACAGAAGGAAAACTTGAAAAAATTCAAGATTTTCTACGTACAATAGGTAAACAAAAAAATATATACATATAAAAATAATATAAATTTACCCAAATATATTATTTCAAAAGAATTTGCAATTATTTACAATGTTTGTATATTAAAGAGGAAAGATTACAAACTTTAAGGGAAGAAAAAGAGGAGCTTAAAGAATATCAAAAATGGGATAAGCAGAGAAGAAGTTTAGAGTATATTATTCATGAACGTGAATTAAAAGAAAATAAGCGCAAGCTTGAAGAGTTGGAAGATTCTCGAGCAAAAAGTGGTCAAGAACAGGCAAGTTTAACAGCCGAAGTAAAAACTGCTCAAGAAAAAGTAAAGTTAGCTACAAAAAGGCATAAAGAAGCTAAGAAAGAGGCACAAACCGCTAAAGAAGAACGAGATACACTTAGGTAAAGTCAGAATAGAGAATTTCAAATTCATAATCAATATATTCATTAAATCATAAATAATAATATTTAGTGCTGAACAACAACAACTTTTGAAAGAAAAGACGAAGCTTACCTTTACGATAAATGACTTAATGGAAGAAGTTAGAGGGGATAATGATAGTCGCAAACGAGCTGAAGAAGAATTAGAAAAGTTAAGAAGTCAAATTGCTGCAAAGGAAGCTGAATTAGAAAACATAAAGCCACAAGTAATATATTTTATTTACTTGAGAAAATAATATTTAAATATACATACATATATATATATATATATATATATATATATATATATATATAATATATTAATATATGTAATAATATTTTTAAGTATGAAGAAATGAAAAGGAAAGAAGAAGAAATAACAAGAGAATTAGCGTTAAAGGAGCAGAAACGTAAAGAATTGTATGCTAAACAAGGAAGAGGAAGTCAGTTCACTACAAAGGTATATTCGTTTAAAATTTAACATGATTTTAAAAGTGTGGAAAAAAATGTTAAAATAAATAAGTTGTACGTAATTTTTTTGGTCACAATATATATTACAGTAAAATAAGTATAAATTAATATGTGTTAACAGGCGGAAAGAGATAATTGGATACAGCAAGAATTAAAACAACTAAATAAGCAGATAAAAGATAAAGAAGAACACGAAAAGAAAATTACCGAAGATTTGAAAAAAGACGAGGAAAAACGTGCGTCCTTAGAAAAGAAAATTCAAGAGTACACTCGAGAAATGGAATGCCAAAAAGCTTCTATAGACGAGCATAATAAACAATATTATGATCTAAATAAATCAAAGGACCAATGTCAGGCCACACGTAAAGAACAGTATGTATTACATTGAGAAAACGAATATTTTTTCAGAATAAAGTCTTTAATGAACTGAAATTTGCCTTGCGCAGGTATCGACAGGAAAGTATTCTACAACTTAATTTATCAGGTTTAAAGGAAGATTTAGCGAAAGCTGATCAAAGCCTTAGATCTATGGCTGGTAAACCTATTCTTAATGGTAGAGACAGTGTTCGTAAAGTGCTTGATACTTTTAGGTGAATAGGAATTAATTATTATTCACATAAGAATTATGAGTTTAACATTTTGTTTGTACATTGTTATTAAACAATTTTATAAAATAAATTTTATAGAAAAAGTGCACAATGAATATTTAATGCTTACAGAGATCGTCCAGATATGGCAAAAGAAGTAAGTAGCTATTATGGTCCAGTGATTGAAAATTTTGACTGCGATAAAAGTGTGTACATGGCTGTTGAAGTGACGGCTGGCAACCGCCTCTTCCATCACATAGTGGAAACAGATAAATTTGGCACCAAAATTTTAAAAGAAATGAATAATCAACGTTTACCGGGTGAAGTGACATTTATGCCTTTAAATCGCTTACACGTAAAAACTATCGATTATCCACAAACTCCGGATGCTATACCAATGATATCAAAATTAAACTACGATGACAAATATGACAAAGCCTTAAGGTATTGTAACTTTTAGAAAACGTTTTTTTTATTATTTATTCATTTCGTTTATTATAATTGATGTTATTCTTGATTAATTTAGGTATATTTTTGGAAAAACTCTTATATGTCGTAATTTGGAAGCTGCGACAAGTCTCGCACGTACGTCTGGTCTTGATTGTGTGACTCTAGAAGGAGATCAAGTATCATCTAAAGGTTCATTAACGGGTGGTTATTTCAATACATTAAGATCTCGATTGGAAATACAAAAGAACAGGTCGGAATTAATGGCTCAAATTAACTCATTGGAAACCCAATTAACAAATTTAAAAGAAGAAATAAAAAATGCCGATCGTAATATTAGCTCGTATGTAAGTGAAATGCAACGTACTGAAACAAAAAATAGTAAAGCCAGGTAAGTTTTTAATTTGTCACTTATGCATTTATCTCAAATTTATGTTAAATTTCAACGATTGCCCTATTGTTATAGAGATATATTTGATAAAATGAAAGGTGAAATACGTATAATGAAAGAAGAACTTAGTGCAATCGAAAGGTACAAAGTACCAAAAGAAAAAAGTTTACAACAGTGCAAATCAAGTTTGGAAGCCATGTATGCTACAAAAGAAGGTTTAGAAAGTGAACTTCATCAAGATTTAATGGAACAACTTTCCGTTGCTGATCAGCACCAGGTATAACCATTATAATTATTGTTTAATTAATATCTACATGATTGTCTCTTTGATTTTCACCATTTTCTAAAGCATTTTAAGTTAATTTTAATTCAGAATTTGAAATTTTATCTATTCGTTTTCGCGTGATTTATAAAAATTGCCACTTACCTATAACTGACGATCGCTAATTTTATTAATTTAATAATCTCATTATTTATACTAACTAAATGACGACAATTGCCACTTCAATGCTCGCAAAAACTTGCATTATTAAAATCTCTAAATATTTCTGTTCAACCTCACGGTCCGTTAAAAAATTATTCACTATACTTCTTCATGTATAAATATGAATTAATATTTTTTATCTAATTGAACCATACTTTGCACTTTAGGTTGATCAATTGAATGATGCTATTAGGCGCTTAACAAAAGAAAATAAAGAAGCGTTCGTAAAGAGAATGAAATTAGAAGCCGAGAAGAATAAATTAGAAAATTTGCTAACTAACAATTTAGTACGTAGAAAAGACGAATTAGTGCAGGCACTGCAAGAAATTACGGTAGAAGACCGTCAACGTTTATTGGATACATCGAAAACTCAATTATCGGACATTGAAAAGAGATTGCTGAAAAATCAATCGGAATTTAAATCACAAAATGAAAAAGTCGCTGCTGCAGCGAAAAAAGTAAATTCTTAATGTCTTGTTAAATTAATTATGACTCGTAGATTATTGACAATAATGTTTTGATTGACATTTATGTAGCAAAAGGCAGAAGCTTTGGAGGTTGAAAAATGGAAGGCAATTGAGAAAGAAGCACAGGAGAAAATGGAATCCGATGCTAAATACTTGGAGAAATTAGCCAGTAAGATGAATATGCTTCAACAAAATATAACGGAGTGTACGCAAAAAATAACCGAATTAGGCGCTCTTCCTAATAAAGAGTCGTACTCAAAATTTAGTAACATGACAACCAAACAATTATTTAAAAAAATGGAAGAAGCTAATAGTCATTTAAAAAAATATAGGTATATTATAATTACGTTTCAACTTCCTCATATATAATAAATGATAAAAATAACGAATCGACTAATTACAAACTGCTTTACAATAAATTACTTTTCTTCTAGTCATGTTAATAAAAAAGCCTTGGATCAATTTATGTCATTTAGTGAACAAAAGGAAAAATTAGTAAAGCGAAAAGAAGAATTAGATAGAGCAGATGAAAAAATTAAGGAGCTAATGTCCGTTCTTGAACAAAGGAAATGCGAAGCTATTCAGTTTACCTTCAAACAAGTAAAAATTACTTAACGACGTTTTATTTTTATTTTCATATCGCGTCTGCTAAAGTGACAGTCTTTTGTATTAAATCTTATTCTAGGTAAGTAAATATTTTTCCGAAGTCTTCAAGAAACTTGTACCATCGGGTAGCGCACAGTTGGTTATGAAAACAGCTGATGGTGAAGATAATGACGATACTGTACCTGAAACAGCAGATTCTGATCGGTTTATCGGTGTCGGTATGTAAGAAATGTCTATTAAAAATTATTTACATAACAGTTATCTCACGTGCTGAAATATCCTAATTAAATTTTTAAATTTGTATTTTATGTATTTTGCAGGCATTAGAGTTTCATTTACAGGTCACAAAGGTGAAATGCGAGAAATGAATCAATTGTCTGGTGGGCAAAAGTCCCTCGTAGCCTTAGCAAATATCTTTGCAATTCAAAAGTGTGATCCGGCGCCATTTTATTTATTCGACGAAATCGATCAAGCCCTCGATGCACAACATAGAAAAGCTGTTGCCGATATGATTCACGAACTAAGCTCAGACGCTCAATTTATTACGACTACTTTCAGGTAAACAGCAATGCCAATTTTAAATTGGAATTAAAATTACTTATGTTTGCATGATTTGCATATAGATAATGTTATATGAATTTAAAAAAATGTATTCAGTGTATTTGTCCTTTATAACTTTAACAATATCGTACAATTTTCTTTACATAGACCAGAATTGTTGCAACACGCCAACAAATTTTATGGAGTGAAATTTAGAAACAAGGTTTCGCACGTTGAATGTGTAACGAGAGAAGAAGCAGCAGACTTTGTGGAAGATGATCAAACTCATGCATAGATATATAGATATTTTGGACTATCGCGTCATTTTATTTTTTCATTAATATTTAAAAATAGTTTATGCTTTATTCTTAAAGGACTTAAAATTATTCGAAAATTAA
>NW_011948425.1:913663-923301 GCF_000503995.2 Ceratosolen solmsi marchali | reverse complement strand
GAGAGAGAGAGAGAGAGAGAGAGAGAGAGAGAGAGATTGTATAGTTTGTAGAATCAAAGAATGTTACTTTATTAGTTTACTATTATTATATGTATTTTACTCCTACACTTTAAGAACATTTATACATTTTGTAAGAATGAGAATTCTCAATCGACTAAAATTTATTCAAACTTTTAAGATTCGTCAAATTGGTCTTAGACTTTTACATATAACTTTAGCCTATGTAAAAACTGTATAACACTGTTACTTTTAAAGTAATCTTTTTTTTTCTTTTTTTTTCCCTTTTTTTTTATAAAATTAACTAAAAACAATACAACAATAGTAAATAGTATCATTTTTCTTTTTATGTGACGCATCGTTTTTTAATTCAAACTATTTTTATAGAAAAATGACATGTCATATATAATCATTTTAAATTCATTTTGTATATTATTATTTATTTTAAATTGAAAATATTAAAAAACGAAAAATATAAAAAATAATATTCGTAATTTTATTGTTCTAATCAATATTATTTTCGTTATTATAAAATGCCCGTTTAATAGTATAGAATAGTAAAGTGACTTTGTATTACATTTCTATTTACCGTGCGCATGAACAAGAATTTTAAATAAAATGAATCACGATGTCGTCGAAGCCACTGAAAGTATTTATAATAGACATAAAGACCATTAGATATAGACTCTGGTGTAAAGTGAAGTCACTTTTCGATTTTAAAAGAAAAAGAAACTTTATAGATATCTCCATCCTAAGAATTAATTTGAGAAAATCGATCTTATCAAATTAACAAAAATTTCCCACACAGGCAAGCGCGTGCACGCAAGTGTGTGTCTATCTCTCTATGTATATATATATATATATATATAGTGCGTAATTATGTGCGTGCATATGCACACGCTTACGCACACTCCATAGTCAATTTCAAAATACACGATTTATTCAAAAAGAAAATGCGTGCTCTCAATTTTTGATGCTCGTGAGTGAGACAGAGAGGCAGATGAAATGCGCGGAATTCGCGTGCCCTCCGGTGCAATTTTATTGATTGGAGGAAGGAGTAAAAGCTGCGAACGAGTCGTTACCGGGCGTATAGCCCGCGCAATAGAGAGAGGGAGTTAGAGAAGGCGCGTGACGTCATCACGTATCACGCCACATCCCCACTTATCTAAAGTCGGCCTGCAATTGGTCCGGCGCGAACACGCCGTGAATAAGGCGGCAGTGTGAATCCAAAAAGTCGGATACTGGTATCCGCGATTGCGCGACACGATCGGGAAATGTTCACCTCAGTTTAAAGTTGCGTCACCGCTTCTTGTTTTTCCTTTGCACTGTTGTGACTAAATGAGCGAAAATTGAAAAGCGACGCCGAAAATCTCATCTCTTCTCGGCTGACAAATAATATTGCGGATAACGGGACGAGGATAACGATTACTCCGAGATAAAAATTCAATGAAATCTTTTTGATGGCCTCACGGTGTTAGCGAGATAGTGGATAAAGCCGGGAGAGAGGGAGCACTTTCTTCGCTCGATTATTTTCTCCTACTTTAACCAGCGTACTTTCCCCAAGACGCTGACAATGTCTTAGCAATCGATAAAGATTGACGACTTCCTTAAAAAAAAAAAAAAATCGCATTTATAGACACGCGTGTCAATAACGGAAGAGCTTCTTGGCTATCATTGCCACGTATTATCAACGGTAATCAAACCCATTAATGAGAAAATGGAAATTTTTAATAAATTTATGCGTTAACGATTAATGAAAAATGGCGACAATCAAAGTAATTGCCGTAGTGTAATTAAAGCTGCTTTATGCTGTCTCATGAAAGAAAGTGCGATAAGATATTTGTTTCAGATATCGCACGCATTGAAATAGCTTCTTATTGTAATATTTTATTGCTCATAGTGTTTTCCGTCCGAGTCTAATGATGGTTGAATAACAACCATGTCAAATATAAGTTTCTTGTTATTTTGATTATCCAATAAATTTAAGGCACGGTAAGTTCGAGCGATATCATTAACGACTAGAAAATTGTTTGGCAAATGATGATAATGCACGTGAATAACTTTGCTAATAAAAATTCTAGTCATCGGTCCTTACGCAACGCAAAAATGAAGAATGGCTTCTCCTTTTTCGTTTTCGTGAATTTCTTCTTCTCATTCAAATTATATAAATTAATTATTCTAATAATTGTTTTGTCATTCGGTTATTTAAAATTCGTGAGTTATTAAAACATCGCTCATTCTACTTCGGTTGTTGAAATAATTTTTTTATAGATAAGAGGAGGCCAATTTCTAAGCAATACCTAAAATGTGTATAATAATGAGCCATTTATAAACAATTCTCGATGAATTCGACAATAATCACTATGAAATTTTGCTTTTTATTTGTATTTGAAAGCTCGCTAAACGATGGCTAATGAAATTATTATCATCATCATCATCATCATCATCATCATCATCATCATTATTATTATTCTTTTTTTAATCCAGTTATAATGTAATAGGCTCGCGAAGAAAATGACGACGATGATCGCGTGTATGCTTTGATTTACAGTCCCAAAGCTCTTGTATCGCTTATGTTGACAAACGCATGTCCGTCCCTATCAGGCCTCAATATAAAAAAAGGAAAAAAGAAAAAAGAAAGGAATAAATTTTGACGTCCAGGCTATTGTCTGCCTCATCCCCCCCCCCGTCCCCGCCCCCTTCTATATGCTTTCATCGTATGATGTCATTGTTCTTAAAGAAATAAGTTGCGCTTCATTTCATTCGTACAATATGGGATTTAATAAATATATAATTTTACGTCGTTATAGTCGTGTTTCACGTTTTCGTACGATTCGAAATTAGTGCGTCATTATTTCAAGAAGGTTGTTGAGACGGTAAAACGACGTAATAAAGAGCTGTTATTGAAGTATACTTCTAACTGACGTAGAGTCATCGCTAAATGTCCAAGGAACAAATCTTTTATCCTCGTAATTGGATTTCCCTTTTATTTTATATTTTAGCCAAAGCGACGCCTAACGACATTATCCACTATTTTTCTATCTCGTTTCATATTATTTTTTTTTCTCCTGCCAAGTCATGTCAAGCACACGCAACTACATAAAATACACGAACTTTGTAAATTAATCGTAGAAAGTCGATTCAAATGTAAAAACGACGCAAAGCTATATAGCGTGAATAACATTTCTTTTTACGTTTTTCTGATCTACGCCAAAACTACATGTTCATACATGCGTGCGCGCGCGTGTGCGCGTATATATATATATATATATATATATATATGCACATAATTATATTTACAGTAAATTTTTATCTGTAATTATTTGTACAACAGTTGCGAGTTTTATAATAGTTGAAGAAAGAAAGAAAGCGTGCAATAACCTTGGAAATAGTTTTCTTAAGAAATGCAAATTATCCATAAGCAAATGCACTGTTAAACGTTTTTATTCTAGTGCAATTTTATCGTTTACTTATACGGAAAATGAAATAAATTAATAAACAAACAACGACAACGATAACAAAATATTTATTTGTTGTATCTACTCGTCGAGGAGTTAGCTACGAAAGAGAATAAAAGAAGTAACAACAGTACGCGTACACAGTACATTTATCACTCTCTTATTTTCATAATAATCCACGATGATGTTCAATCATTTAATTGTAGCATAATCATGCGATTAGCGTTATTTCATGTAGGTACAATTTTTTAATTTAGCGGCGTTCAATGGCTTGTTTTGTTTCATACGTGGACTGTTGCGTAATTTATTCACTTTACACGGGTGCGTTGATTGCTACAGGAATAGAGCAATGCATATCCTAACTACTATGTCGGACTAATTTGATTGATCATCAATGTTTGCAAGTGTGTTGAAGCAACCATCGGCGAGAGCAACCTGTAAATCGGGAACAAACGACTCACAGCACGACATTACGATATACCTCCATCATACATGATTTTTTAATTGATACAGTATGTCGCCGAGCGCGACTTTCTACTAACCACTAAGGATGTGCTCGTAACGGCAAATACAGGGGCATGAACTACGTAGCAGTAAATGAGGACAACACAAACATAGCGACAGCGAGAAAGATTGGAAAGGAGCATCAAACGTCAAATTCTTCACCGGCGTACTTGTGGCGGCACCTTTGCTCTATCTCTCCCACCCATATCGTCCCATCCCCCTATCCCCACCACTGCTTCACCACCATCCCCTTGTCATCCCTCTATCCTCATCACGCCACCTTGCAAACGCACCACTGTCCCGCCCGCTCCGACAAATTTGCTCATCCCGTCAAACAATACGAGCATGTTTATCGTGCTCTCGTCATCGGTGCATATTGAACGTCGTCCTGACGTATCTTTGACGACCCTTCATTCGTCCTGCCGCCCTCCTCACACCTCGTAAAATTCCGATTTCTAATAGCGGAGGAGAAAGTCCGTGGGTACCCTCGTGCCCGGGGTGGTGGCTGCTCGCCTCTAATCTCCGCAACTAATGAAAGACACGAATGGGGAGCGGTGTGGGCGATCGCCCGACTCATCTCGGAGGCGCTTTTCGCGAGTGGCGTGAATGCGTGGGCGAGGGCTTGCGCAACGGGAGGAGAAGGGACGTCGGACACGAGGACGCGCGCCTCCGCGACGACTGCGGCGGGGCTGTCTGACTGAGCGAGCGAGAATGAGAGAGCGAATGAGAGTGAGTGAGTGAGTGAGTGAGTGAGTGAGTGAGTGAGTGAGTGAGAGAGAGAGAGACAACGAAGCAGAGCTAAGAGCAGCTGCCTCGGGGCCGCGGCTCAGTTGCATTCGCGCTGCAGCTGCGAGTGTCGCGTTTTTTCGTTGGTGAGTCTCGGTGACCCCCCCTCCCTCCATCCCTCTTTATCGTATCATATCCAGAGGAGGTCGTCGATGATGAGCGCGGCAGGCGACAGGACCGAGGTGTGCTAAGAGCCCGCGGCATAACACCTCCGCCTTCTTCTCCAGCGACGGAGATAGATACACATCTCGAGAGGTAAACACAACGGCGCGCTGTTACACGTGCCACACATCCCTACTCTTCGGCGTCTCGTCTTTTCTCTCGCTCCCACACACACACACACACACACACACACACTCTCTCTCTCTCTCTCTCTCTCTTTCTCTCTTTGTTTCTCTTACCGTCGGGGCCTTTTGTGCGTGTTGAGATCTACGTCGCGGCATGCGCGCGTCACCCTGCTCGGCATTGGGAAAGGGGGGGGGGCAGGAGTTTACAAACGACAGACTCCAAAGTATCCGTCCGTTTTGTTTACATTCGGTGTCCGATGTTTTTAACGGACTTTTATTCGCTTTCCTATCTCTACCTGTGCAAGGGATGGGGTAGGGGGGATAGACAAGAGAGAGAAAGAATTTTTGCTGGTATGCGCATGTTTGCAATACATGGAAGAAGACGGGGCCTAGATTCGGCGTAGCTTAAGGAATGATGACAAAACGTAACGATCGTCCATCCATCCATCCATCCATCCATCCATCTATCTATCTATTCTTCTCTCTCTCTCTCTCTCTCTCTCTTAACGACGCACAACAACACGTAAGGCGGCTCCTCTCTACCTTTTTTTATCGGGCGCTTGTCATTCTGTGCTCGTTGGGCCACGTGGTGCGTTATTTTTACAAAGCCTCGTCAGTAGTAGCGACAATGCACTTTGCCAACGTAAATAGGTTTCGGCATTTCGTTGCGAATGGTTTTGGAGCGTGAGATTAGAGAGCATAATAGTTGGCTCAAGGTCTGGGGAATCGCTTGGACTATTTTCATTTTGTCATCCCGACACTTACGCGGCCATATATTGGAAAACGTCGATTTATTTTAACGAAGAATTATAATAACAATGCCCCCGAGCACTGGGGGACGTCGTGTATCGCTCGGCCTTCTCGCGTAATTCGACTTTGTGATGGTTTTTACGAAAACAAAGGCTGCTGTTGCTGTTGTTGTTGTTGTTGTTGTTGTTGTTGTTGTTGTTGTTGCTGCTGCTGCTGCTAGTTTATACAATTCGACGTTAAAATATTCAGCATTCGTGTGCTTTCGCGTACTCGATAATTTAAGATAAGAAGACTATTGAAATCCAGGAACTTTATATATTGTAATAATGTTTCGTTTGCGCCTCGGGGAGCTCTTTATGAAAGAGACAAAGTACAGATGACCGTTGGGAGCAAAATTGAAGCTTTCAGCGCCGTATTAAGGCTTGATTACTCAGTCGTTGCAAATGGTATGATTGACAGTAAGTTTTGGAAATGAGCGAGTGAAATGTTGAGATATCATCGCCTTGACTAAGTCACGACGAAGAACGACATTTATTCGCACTATACGAATTATCAGCGACTCGCTCATTCCGCCTCGTTCGACAGTTACGCCTTTGATTAATTATATAAAGTGCAAATTGCATAATACACGTAATTACGACATACTTGGAAATTGTCTTACGATCATTGTTTGAGAAAAATAAGACAGCGATAGTCATAATAATAATAATAATGATGATAATGATGATGATGATGATGATGATGATGATAGCATTGTAGGAGCTCGTAAGTCTCGTAATTTGCGCGACCAATTGTATCAGGTGCATTGTAAATTACCATCGATAACAATTGCCACGGCCAATTCAACTCTTAAAAATTTCTCCCGTGACGTTTAAACGATATTTCCCTTTTATAAAGATCCACCTAGTGTCTAACGACTGCATATATTAACTTTTACGTTTGAATTACGCATTAATGTTTCATAGTTGTGATGATGATGATGATGATTATTATTATGATTATTATGATTATGATGATGATGATGATGATGACGACGATGACGATAACGATGACGATGACAACGACGACGACGATGATGCATAAGAAAGTAAAGACAAGATACGCAGTAGTTTATTTAAAAAAGAAAAAGAAAAAAAAAGATAATAGGATGAAAGTAAGATTTATTGATATTGGTAATCCTTACCGAGATATTCCCGTAATAGATTCTCGTCAAATATCCCCGATAAAATTCGTTTGACAATGACAATCCCGATACAGCATCTTAAGTAGTATATAAATAGAATATGAAGATTAGATTTAGATCAATGTCCTCGAGGCGACATTTTACAACTTTCTCGGATATTCCAATTGTTCGAGTCGCTCGATACATTTTCAAACGTTAGAACCAATCCTATTCACTCTACGCATACACACGCAAGTGCGAATGCATGTACATGAAGGGAGGCAAAAGCTTTGTAACGTTCTTTATTAAATGTTGAACGCTGTGACTCCGACGGGGTGGGGAGAATCGTTGAATTGTCCTAAAATTCATGGCGTTGGAGGCAAGGCTGTTTTAATTAAATCTTATTACATTATCGTTATATTGAAATGACCGGAGTACGTGATATTAGCACGATCGGCGTGCTTTGGCGGCTGAGCTGCGATAATTTCTAGGCTTTGCAAACGTGTAAATAGTGCGAAAGTAGATCGATGCCGGTTGTGAAAAGTGTCTGGAAATCGTCGACGACGAGTGCTCACCGAGACCGCGAAAGGTCCTAATTATCGGCCCCGCGAGTCGACATTACACACACGGTAATTGAGCAGCGCCGTCATCAAGTTTGCTGACTACTACTACTACTAGCCGACGCAGCTGCGCGGTCAGCAGCGCCAGCAGCCGAACCCCGTCGCGGCCGCCCTCGCCACGGCCATCGACCAGATGTGCGAGGTGCAGACGAGTCAGGATCACCGGTTCCTGCGCGCCCCGGATGAGCCTTGAGTCCCGGGTGCGTCGGCCAGGCGCTTCTAATGCCGGGCAGTTGGTGAACGTCAGGATAATACTCGAGAGCTGAAGTGCGCGGGGTCTCTCATCTGCTTCTTTAGGTTTTCTTCCTCCTCCTCCTCCTCCTCCTCCTCCTCCTCCTCCTCCTTCTCTTCCTCTTTCACGTATAAGCGCAGCATCATCATCTTTTAAAATCGCCTCCTAATCTCATCACTCAATAATCGCATTATTCCCGTGCACGCCACGATTCACATTGATACTATCTCTCTCGGTCGATCGCGCCCTATATAGAGGCAGCGGCAGCGGCAGCGGGAAACCAGCGGTCGACTCTCGGGGAAGTCACAGGAGAGCCTCTCGCTCGGGCTTGGCATCTTCGTGACGCGCGCGCCTTGCATGGTTAGGTTAGGTTTGCCTCTTTTCTCGCGAGCGGCGCGAACGGGTCCCCCGAGAGCAACCGGACTAGTCGTCTACGGGAACGAGAAATATGCAAAGCTAACCTCGCACGTCGCGTCAGCGATATACTAGCCTAGTAAGTGTTTTTGCGCGAAAGTGCGCGGGGCCGCGGCCACTACGTCGACAGCGGGGCCAGGGGCTTAAATGCATATAGACTGAGAGACACAGAGAGACAGAGAGAGAGACAGACTCAGAGACACAGAGAGACAGAGAGACAGAGAGAGAGAGAGAGGGGGCAGAGGTTTGCGCGCTTGGATACTCGAATAAAAGTCGAGAGTGTCGGTCGGGTCTCAGCGGGGAGGTTGAGGAAAATAGGCCTCGTATCTGATTTATTGTGCCAAGGTGCGGAGGACGCAAATTTCCGAAGATTTCAAATGAATGAACTCTTAAGTAAATCAGCCGTAAATATCGCGGATAACGAAGGTATGGTTAATGCTGTCATAAATTCGTGTGAGCGCGTTCATATACACGCTTAAGCGCTTAGGCGTGCACCGTGAATATACGCGCGTGCGCGTAAATATGCACATATGCGTATGGAGTTTATATTTATGAAGTCGGCAACGATAGGATGAGCAGGCAACCATGGCAAAGCGTCATTTCGTTTCATTAATCTAACCTCTAAATCAACGCGCCATAATAAAAAAGTGTATTGCCGTTTTTACCGACCATCTCGTATTATTTAGCGCGACCTCGTTGTGTTTTTCTCGATATCCTAGCCGTATACATTGATTTGTGGCAAAAGCCGAGTTAGAGAAATAATCAGTGTGCGCGCTTACAGGGAGTGTGTGCCGCGATTAAAGAGCCCATGCGCGTCCTGACGGAGCAACCTTGGAGAGCAACGTTACTCTCGACGTTGCGTTCGTCGTGTTTTAAACCTTCAAGTTTACTAATACCAAGGGCCGTCTCGATAAACGTCAGCCTGTCATTCGATAACCCGTGCATCCTCGTAATGGGACAATTAGAGGGTTAAAGGGAAGTAAATGGGACAATGTTTGTTGAATGCGATCGTTGCGCTGGCAGGCAATTCCTGTTGGCAAGAGACTGAATAAATTAAAAGGATTTTGGATGAAATGGGTGATAAATCACACGCTGTTGCGCTAAAATCGAGACGATATTGGTCAATTAATCGTAGCGCCAAGCGCTCGTAAAGGCGATGACGACGAGCGAGCGAAGATTTCCGCAAGCCGACGAGCACAATGCAGCCAAAAAACGAGAGCGCGAGAGAGGAGATAGAGATAGATCGACGGAGGTAGATTGTGATAGCGCGTTGTGTTGATGGATGTGCGGCGGGTGGTGGCAGAGGTGGTGGCAGAGGTGGTGGCAGAGGTGGTGGTAGTGATGGTAGTGGCGGTGGTGGCGGCGGTGGCGCCGGTGTGGAGTGGGGTGGGATGGCGGTCGGTTGGAAAGAGACGTAGGAGGAAGAGC
>NW_011948425.1:910417-913201 GCF_000503995.2 Ceratosolen solmsi marchali | reverse complement strand
AATATATATATATATATATATATATATATATATATATATATGACAGCGTCGGGGCCCGTGCGCGCGCCTTTCGCTCAGTCGTCGGCTGACCGGACACAGGGCACTTCCTTGGCCACCTCCTCCTATTCAGTGTAGCACGTTGGCTTATATCGCCGTCGACGCCGGCCGCAACAGCGTCGCAAAACCACACTGACCTGACCCTCTGGTTCTCATCAGAATACGTACAGCGAGAGGTAAGCGCCCGTCAAAATCCTTAGCCTCGGTTACGAGGTTGCGTTAAAGATGAATTTTAATCGCGTCGCGGGGGCGGATTAGCTGGGCGGGAAAGAGGAGGTGTAAGAATCGACCTAAGACTGGACAGCAAATCGTGCGCCTGCCTTCCTTTTGAGCTAGTTCGGGGTGCCAGCTTTCGTCCCTGGGGGATTTTTTTTGGGGGGGGGGGGTCATCCTGGCCTCCTAGCGCTGCAGTACAATCGGCGTGACGAAGGACGTTGCAATCGTTATCTGGAACGAGTAACGCTTTTTGGCGATAAGGAAGTCGGCGGCAGTATGTAAATTCTGTACGGCTTGTTTGGGATGGCTGAGCGGAAAAAGGAAGAGCACAATGAGGAAGAAGTAGAGAGAGGCTCGTTTTGTAAAAATTAACGATGGACGGACAAAGTGCGAGGTGCAACGACTTGACACAGGCCACCGGAGAGTTAACGATTGAAATATCAATCGCGATAGGAATTGGCCGCGATGCGAGTGCAGGAGGAAGCGATCGATCGATCGATCGATCGTTCGATGGATGTATGGATGAATGAATGAATGTATGAATGGATGAATTGGATGAATGGACGAATGGATGGATTAGCGATCCTATGGAGTGGACTTTAACCATCCACTTCACTTTCCTTTAACGTTTCTTCTAGTTGTTGAGTTAATTCATTGCGTGGCAGAAATGAGGAAGGGGCTGGGTGGGGGAGGATTGAACAGGGTCGAGGAGCACGCCATCGGTCCATCCCGTCCACGTCATTTAACGTTATAATTGGTACTTGAGCGCGAGTAGGCATTTTGTTGGCCGTGGCGCTCGATCGATTTAATCAATAATAATTAATTATGTTTTATAAGCAAGTGACGCGCGTCTTCGTTCTGTTATACGCGTAATCTGATTGATTCGAGCGAGGCTGATCGCGACATTTTTCAAGTTTCGCGAGAGGTGGATAAACCGTGGCTTCGGCCGAGACTTACGGGACATCGCAGAAATGATGTTCCATTATATTCTCTTGTACAGAGTCCGTGTAATTTACGTCCTCTCGCGACTTCTCTTTCCTCGTCTAGACAAATGCGGACGACATTTCGACCCACTAAAAATTGTTATTGGACCAGGCGCGAACATATAGTGACAAATTTATTCGGACTACCAGTGCGAATTTCTAACCCAATTATTGCACAAATGTGTAACTTTGTGATTAATATCATTAAAGCCTCATTATTACGTAAAGAGCAATCGAACGTCAATTATTCTCCGAATTTATGTTGTAATTGTGAAGGAGAGATAACGAGTGATTCTCCTATTTTCATAATACGTTGTAAAATTAATAGGAGTAAATATTACTTTTACCTTCGTCCCATCAAATTGAATATTGTTTATTCTTTGATATTTTAAAGAATTTAAATAACATAAAATCTTACGATACAAAGTAATTTCTTTTCTATTTAATATATCTACGTTACTATTAATTTAAACAAAACAAAACAAACAAAACAACAATAAAAAAGAATGAATGACAGGGAGAGAGAGAGAGAGAGAGAGAGAGAGAGAGAGAGTATTATGATACTTGATATCTTGCTATGATACCAGTGATACTATGATACCCAACCAATAATTCATAATGCTAATAATAAAAGTTTTGTCTCTTCTTATATTTATATAATTGGAAAATTGTATTTTTTAAAACATGCTTCAACGAACAATTATAGTTAAAAAAATCCGTATTGATTTATTCATTTCTAATGTGACTTTTTCATACAGTCAGACATTTTTAAACGCTTGAAAAACTAATTATTATTTATGACGATGTAAAATAAAACGAGAAATAATAAGCAAAATCTTTAGAAGCCGTCAATTCTTCAATCTCACATTACTCGTCTAAATAATTATGGGCATATTATGTTTGATATATTCATTTATGTAGATTTATAAATACTTTAAATAAGATGTTGAAAACAAATAGTTACTTTAATCTCGATTGACTTTATGAGAGTATACAAATCCTTTAACATTTACAAACTACATTATTAACCGAATAAGCTGTTTTGTAATAATAACAAGTCCAATTTCATTTACGTAACGATAAAGTGGTTTCCAACATCTACGAAGCTTACCAATTTTTTCTTTCATTCTTTTTTCATTTTTTTTTTTTTTTTTTTTCATGTTTACAGTGACAAGTTTACAAGTACAGACTTTACAAGTACAACTCATTTGTGCCATAAGACTATTTTATTAATGTCGAAGTAGTCAATAAAATAACGGTAAAATGTTTTATTATTCCGTAAATCGTATTCTGTAAATATCATATTATTCCAATTATAAATTAATTCAAAGTACTTTTGTTAAAAAAAAAATTGATGTTTTGAAATTTAAAAAAATTCCATTTTCTTTGATATGCTTTTTCTGCGGCGCTATAAATTATACTACAGAAAAAATTGTTTACATTTTATATGTTAATGATTATTCGATTAATTAATTTCTTGTGCTTTATAAAAAAAAAAAAAAAAAAAAAAAAAAAGCGGGCAAAATAT
>NW_011948425.1:869225-910407 GCF_000503995.2 Ceratosolen solmsi marchali | reverse complement strand
CAGATATATATATATATATATATATATATATATATATAGCACATTAAAAAAGTTCTCTAGAATAATAATTATAATAATTATTTTATTAAAATGTACGACATATTATTATGTAACAGTAGTATTTAGTTTAAAATATTTATTAAGTATATGCTAATTGTCTATTGATTTTTATTACTGAACCAGATGCCTTGCTTGGTTCGGCTGAAAATTTAAGATAATTTGCATTTATATATTATTTGTAAAAATGTTAAATATTCATTTAACAATAATTTTAATATCTTTTTTTTTTTTTAATGGCATATAGCGTGTATATAAAATGTAATTTCATAGATAAATAATTGTATAAATATAAATACAACTACTTCATTTTATTAAATTCAATTTACATTAATTATTCATCGACTTTTTCTGGGCTTTGAACATTTTTTCTTTAATATATTATGCCAGAAGACATGTAGAAATCACATAAGGTCAATTTAAATACTTTCAACGTCTCTCTTCTCTTCGTAAGAATTTCAAAGTTCATTACAACCTTTTTGTCCTTATTACACAATTGTTTTTAATATCGTGACCACTACTAATACTACTGTTACTCGTTACTACTACAAGCATCGCGCTACTACAATTATCATCGTCATCACCATCATCATCATCATCATCATCGCTATTATTATTATTATTATTATTATTATTGTTGTTGTTGTTGTTGTTCTTGTTGTTGTTCTTGTTATTATTATTATTATTATAAATGTTATTGTTGTTGTTGTTATTATTATTATTATTATCGTTATTATTATTATTGTTATTATTATTATCATTATCGTTATCATTGTTATTATTCATACGGTTAATAATTATCAATGTTGACTGTAAAAAGGGACGATTTACTTGTTTAAGCGAAAGCATTTATTCGAATTTCATGGGTAATATTGAATTACGAATAAAAATACAAATCTAATTCTAAGATTTTCCGCTCCCTGAAGCAAACAGTTTTTTCTATATTGGGATCGTTCAGTTTCCCATCCCCTCGCCACCGCCTACCAAGTCGTCGAACGTGAACAATCGTTGGATTTTCTAGAACACCACTCCACCTTAGCCCACCTCGTATTCATTCACCCCTTCTATCCATTGTTACGAGAGAAAAAGAATAAGAAAAAGAAAAGGAAAGAAAAGCCGTTGCCTATTTCATAAAATAAAAGTCAACAAAAATGATTTTTCTTACAGTTATTTTGAAGAAAAAGTGTAAGCTTTTGGAATAAAAGAATAATCTATCAACCAGCATCATGATTGTCGATCATAAACAGTGAGTTAGCGACAGTATTTTCAAATATAAAGTATACGATTTTGCACGCATGTAGTTAACACATTTCGAGCATAAAAATTGCATGTAGAACTCCTTATTGTTGCAGCTTTCTTGTCTAATACACGTAACAATATCCCCCCCCCCTCCTCCTCCTCCTCCTCCTCCTCTTTTTTTTTACATGTCACACCTTTGTATTTTATATTTTTAATTCTTCTCCTCTTATTAATGTTAGCCTCATCCTTTCTATTTTAACGTACGTTTATTTAATAATTAATTGCATTCGATGCTTAATAATATCAATTTATCGCTGTAGAATTTTATTGAAACTATCAATTTTTTTTATCAAGCGCAATGCTACGAATCTCAATGATCATTAATATTCTCTAAACCCAGGTTCTCTTAACACTCTAACGATAATTATCCGTTAAAAAGTTTTACAATGTGGAGGTAGCCGATTAAATGTACACCGCGATATTAAAGTAAGATTATAAATCTTGAAAATCGACGGGTTTTAACGTAATGCCTCAATTACACGGACAGTTGAAAAGTGCGAATGGCTATATATCTTTACCATATTTATTTCACACGAGCATCGAGTAGCTGATTTAATTGCCCATACGATAAGCTTATGGAGTTGAGGCTCTTAAAGCGATTTAATTAAGCGATCGCCCATATAAAAGTTACATGCGCCATTAGAGCGCCATATCAATGTGATGCCGCAATCACGTGTAAGAAAATAATATTATGCCAGCTAGTTATGCGCGGAGTCATAAAAGCACTCACTGTCACATCCTGAACACGTGTATGGCCATGGAAAACATAGGTCGATGGTACGCATTTTTTTAATGAGATCACCTTCTATTTTTACATCCAATAGTTCATTCGAAATCTTAAATGGATGCCAACAAATGTGTGTGTGTTGCCCTTCTATGATATGATAAAGCTGTTTATCAATTATCTTTAAGCGTGGCTGATGCTCTTATGACGGATGACTATATAATTAATTGAAAACATTTACCTTGTTTAAAATTGATTAATTATACGTACACTATTCTCGCGGCAACTTTTTCGGAGAATAACTTAGTTGGAGAAACTTTAATAAATTCAATTACGTATTAATGTTAATACGAAGTGATTTCATCTATTTGTCCGTCCGCTTGAAATTGACGAAACTTTTATTAATTTAAGAGGAGGTAATTTTCATTGGCGATTACAAATTAAAGGCGCTCGATATATTTTATTTATCGATAATGCACCTATACATTCTGTCAAGATGATTATATTTTTGAAATTAACATGATCGATCGCCGTTTGACATTAAGCTAATTTTCAATAACAATTTTCTTTCCGACAAGATGATTAAGAAACAATTATTTAAACGTGAAATATTAATTGAGACGCTCATTTAGATGTTGGCCCAATACACTTATCAAACAAATACATTACTATACTTATCAGATAGAGTTCTTCAAATTTTCTCGCGATTAATTTAAAATTAAATGTATATTAGCGTTAAGTCAATTGTTCAGGATGTAATCAATTCATCATTATAAATGCGATTGTTAATAAATTCTACAGATTTTAAGATTAAAAAAAAACAAACAAACAAACAAACAAACAAACAAAAGCCTTACATTTTGCATTTTGCATTACCAGTGATAATAGCGTTTGCAATTAATATGATCTTTCATCGTCGATTAGCTTGCGAGCGGACGATAAAGCTTTTGCTGAAATAATGTAATTCGTAAAATTCGCATTGAGAACATAACGAATAATAAAATTAGAATGCTGAGAAAGTTAGCTTCTTAATCCATCAATCATCGCTAAGCTTTTACGTTTATACAACGATGAGCCTCTTAATATCGTGTTTTACGAGGCGAAAGTACGAACGAATTTTCAACCAAACTTCATCCGTTTACAGCGAAGACCTATAAAGTGTAAAACATCATTTTTAAGTGAAGCACAAGTAGAAAGAGCTTAGTATTCCATGTCACCAATTCACCAATTCACCAATTCACCAATTATTACATGTATTTATTATCCTACGAATGCATGATGTTTCGTTCATGATCCACGGTATAAAAATACAGTTAAAAATTGTTCATAAATATAAATGTTCAATTCATCGTTATTTAATCTAGTATACATTTGAAATAATACGATTATAATAATAATCAGGAAATTTCAGCTACCCGTTAAAAAGCATTTATTTATTGACTTAATTATCGACGATCCATTTTTCTTGCATTATATATGCAACGACCTGACAATGAAAAACAAATGCTTTTGTACGTTGATAATGACCGAATCTATCATTATGATATTCAATAATATCTAAGAAATTCTAATAAAAATTAATGATAGTTTGCACATTATCGTTTGGCCAAGCGTATACATTTTAACAACGCATAATTTCATAAGTCATGCGCTTGCAATAGAGTTTATTATGGTATATGTAGTGTTTGTGCTCAGGTGCTCTCATAATTTAAAGACAAAAATGAAGTGTTAGTATTTTACTTATTTCCTGTTACGAGCTTAACTGTTTTTATATATCGCTGGCCACGTGCCATTCAAAACGTAACAATAACGTATAACTATAACGAGTGATTTTGCAAATATTAATGAATTCATTCGCTATATTATCCGAAACAGCCAAATACAAATTCATAAAATATAAATGCTACTACAATTATTCCTTTTGCCGCTGGACGAACAATTTTAACGAAAACTCGGTATTTACATTTGTATCACATTTGTAATAATACAATGTTTATAATTATATTGTCATTGATTAAATTATTGCATACCATAAGCCAATGATTGTTTAGTAGAATTTTAAGAGATATTCTAATAGGCTGCGGGTATCGTTAATATAATAATAATAAATCTAATAACTATGAGTATTATTTAATTATTGATATGCGTTAGAGATTTTTAAATTTGAAATCGCCAATGATACATTGATAATTAAATGTAAATTATGAATTATTTCAATTATTAAAATTAAGATTATCTAAATATTAACAATTAATACATATGAAAAACATAGTAGTAAATGAAAATAAAAGATAATAAAGTAGCACACATTGCGCATCTCTATTTATCCAGTTTGAATTTTAAATCACAGGAGAAAGTGTAAGGTTAACATTAATTGTTAATTTAGTAAAGTTTAGTATCTTATTGCTACTATCTCGCGCAATTTTATATATAATATGCATAAATGAGTTTATAAACGATTAACTATTATCGGGCAATTGTTTTCTTTCACAAATTAAATCATACTTTTCTTTTCATCTGATACATTATTATTAAAGAAGAAAAACAAAGATGATGAAAATTATGAATCAAACAATATATTATTGAAAAGTATAACCGAGTAAAAAAAAAAAAAAAAAGAAAAAAAAAAAAGAACAGGATAACAACGATATGAAACATATTTATATTATTAAAATAAATATTTTACAAATGATACGGGATGCGCGCATGCTGTATTTAATAATATATATATATATATATATATATATATATTAACGACAATTGCAGCTTATTCTTCCTTAATGCATAATTAAGATTAAATAATTGTTTCATTATTATTTTCATAATTATTATATTCCATTGCCAACTTAATATTTTAAGACACACGCATAATAATGTTAATGCACACACGATTAATATGCAGTTGAACATAATTTTTAATCGTTTAACTAATTGTTGCTTGCTGAGCAATAGAGCACACATATATGTAAAATAATAGCTGAATAACAGTTTAAGAAATACTTTGGATTCACGCCTTTAGATAAATGTCTCAACATTACTTCGCGACCATACGGATTAACGATACAGATCTCTATCATAAATACATTATATTTGTACGCAATAGATCTAAAATATGTGCAAGTCATATGAAAAAATTCGATCGAATTTACTAATAAAATAGTCAAACGATAGAGCTATCCAAGTGGTTAGATAACACATAAACGGCCTTTGTAATTTACATTATACAAATATTACGTTAAATTCTGTCTCAGGTTGATATCTTAATCGTTATGTAATGACGATAAGTTAGGGTCGATCGCCGAGAAAGATTAATATTTTACATTCTTGAGTAAAGTTAAAAAGTCAGAGGGGTCGAGCCTCGTAAAGATTTCCAAGTAACAAATTTTTGATATCAGTGCCTAAAAACACGTACACGCGCGCATACGCGTGATGTCATGCGCTACGTGCATGACGCGAAATCTAAGAAATTGATTCGAGGCATTACATCTTGGCCAATTAAAGAAGGAAAAAAAAAAGGAAAAAAAAGCTTATCCATTATCATTGCCACTGATAATGTTTATCTGCTATTGAAGCACGTGAATAATGAACTTTAGAACTATTAAGATTAATTGGCCACGTAGGGAAATGACTTTAGAGAAATCGAAAGTTACACTGCACGAATCACTGTTTTGTTTTCTTTTTTTCTTCTTTTTTTTTCTCTTTCTTTTTTTATTTTGATGATATTGATTGGCATGTATTAGCGAACGAATTTTTTGCATTCTTCGGATGAAATATCCTTACTGTCATTTTCAATTTCAAAATTCATCTAACCGAAGATAACAGACATTTGATTGACTTTAAAAAATAATTTAACGACTATTAAATTAAAAATTCTTTTCGTTTTATCTCTTTTCTCTTTTTACTTAGAAAAATCAATAATAATAATTTGTCGGGAAATGTTTTTCGTCGTCGAAGAACTTTATACTCGATATTTTAAGAGATTCGTGCGACATGATATAGCCTGTTTATCAAAAGACTGAATGCAACTTTATTCTTATCCTCGAGAGCCGATAAAATCGATCAATTTCCCACTTTTTTTTTCTTCTTGTCATTCATTTTAATCGACTATCAATGTGTTAAACAAATCAATTTATAATTAATTAATTGTTTTTCTTTTATTTAATATAACGTCGGCATTCGTAATATTGTGCCAATCACTGCCGTACTAATCTGAAATATTTTTCTCGCTCCTCCTCTTCTGTGTATTCTTGTACTGTCCAATCATTAAGCATTACACGGTTCGTCAACTTTTCAATTTTCTTCTCGTTAATACTAATATTCTGACACATAATTTTTAAGGGTGTTATTGCATTTAACAGTGTGATTGTCGTAGATTTGTCGCGCAAACAATTTTCGGCACATTTCAATAATCCAAGTCCATTGATACGAGCATGTTGCACGAGAAATTATAATAAATAATATCCTGAAATGCGTAGCTTCGATTATATAGAATAAACGAAAAAAAAAAAAAAAAAAAAAAAAAAAAAAAAAAAAATCAACGTCCTATTCTTCGCCTCTGGTAGGCGCGAAGTAAGGAACGAGGGCACACTGTAACGTCGTCCTTGGAATTAACGATAAATTAACGAATTTACAGGGAGATGGATAATTTCTGGATCACCGGTGCCGTACGGGCCATCAAGGCACTGTCGTACGTCTACGACCTATTTACTTTCCCGGTCTACCTGATTCTCCAGAGGCCTTGGGAGAAGCGAAAGGCCTCGCGTCGAATCAAGGCGAAGCCAGTGGCCAAAGACGAGCACTCGATTGTCTATAGAAACGTCGACCCTATCGGCCCCATGCACACCCTCATGGTGAGACAACAAATCGACACGCTCGAGGCGATGCTCAAGTGGGTGGCCGGCGTGCATGGGAGTAAAAGGTGCCTCGGCACTAGACAAATACTTGCCGAGGAGGACGAGCTCCAGCCGAACGGCCGAATCTTTAAGAAGGTAGATAGGGCACCAAGGAGACGATAGTAACGAACGCTTTAAATCCCCCCCCCTCTCTCTCTCTCTCTCTCTCCCCAATCCCTCTATCTTCATCCCAATCCACTTCTCGAAGGAGCCTCATCTATCGTGGGCCCGGGTAGAGCGCGCAAGTTTATGATAAGATAGGTCTTGTGCCCTTAATCGGTAACGATTATTCCCAATTGCGGCCAATTGCGCCCAACTCGCTCCCACAATGCTTTTGCCAAATTAACAATTAATAATCTTCTTTCGCCCTTCTCCTAGTATAAAATGGGCGAATACGAGTGGAAGAGCTTCGTGGAGGTCGAAAGCCTGGCGGCGTCCTTCAGCCGCGGCCTGAACGAATTGGGCCTGACGGCGCGCAAAAACATCGTCGTCTTCGCCGAGACGAGAGAGGAGTGGATGATCGCGGCACACGCCTGCTTCAAGCAGAATCTCACGATCGTTACGATCTACTCGACTCTCGGCGACGACGCCATTGCCCACGGGATCAACGAGACGAAAGTCGACACGGTCATTACGAGCCACGAGCTGCTGCCGAAATTCAAGAGACTCCTACAAAAAGTACCTGAAGTTAAGAATATTATTTATATGGAGGATCAGCTGAAGAAGGCGGACACCAAGGGCTACAAAGTACGTACTTCACTACATCATTACAAGGCAATGTCGCGAGCTCGTACGAGAGCTCAGCGAGACGAGGTTGCTCGAGTGCCTTTATGAACCGTAAATTATTATGCACGTTTAAGGAAGGTGTCCGGCTACTCCCCTTCCAACACATTATCAAAGTTGGGAGCGCATCGAGTGCTGCGTCGGTATCGCCAAGTAGCGAAGATACCGCTATCATAATGTACACATCAGGTTCGACCGGCGTACCCAAGGGCGTTCTCCTCTCCCATAAAAATGTCATTGCCACGTTGAAGGCGTACTGCAACGCCGTTGTTATAAAGAGCGACGACGTTTTCATGGGATACCTGCCTCTGGCTCATGTTTTCGAGCTCTTGTCCGAGAGCGTTTGTCTACTGAACGGCGTGCCGATTGGCTACAGCTCGCCCTTGACGATGATCGATTCGAGCAGCAAGATCCAGAAGGGCTGCAAGGGTGACGCCAGTGTTTTGCATCCAACGTGCTTGACGTCGGTGCCGGTATGTTGCGCACTCACACACGCCACGCTCTCTCTTTCTCTCTCTCTCTCTCTCTCTCTCTCTCTCTCTCTCTCTCTCTCTGTCTCGTTGTCTTCGCGGATTCCACGCTTACGTTTGCCTATTCGCAGCTTATTTTGGACCGGATATCGAAAGGCATCAACGAGAAGGTCAAAAGGTCGGGACAATTTCGCCAGGCGATCTTCAATTTCGCTTACGAGTATAAATTAAAGTGGACAAAGCGAGGCTACGATACGCCGATATTTGACAGGCTGATTTTCGGAGCGGCGAAGCAAGTTTTGGGCGGCCGCGTGAGATTGATTCTTTCGGGCGGCGCTCCCCTCAGCCCAGAAACGCACATGCAAGTGAAACTCTGCCTATGCGTGACCGTGACCCAAGGTTATGGCTTAACCGAAACATGTTCCTGCGCAACCGTGATGGACCGTAAGACATCGTCTTCTCTATTTACCAGCGCTCGCCAATTTGTAAACTCGTTGCACTATAATAATCATAACAATGACAAGTAGTTCTCGAGGATTTATTTTTTTCTCTCTCTTTCTTTTCTTGTTATAACAAACGAGGAACGTCGCTGCCTCTTCTACTAATAATAATTCGTTGTTGTTGTCTTTATTCTTTTTTTTTTTTTTCTTCTTTGTTCTCGTCTCTTTCCTCCCCTCTGCGACTCATTCCGTCACTCCTCACACGATTATAGCCTATGATAGGAGTACGGGACGAGTGGGTGCTCCTACAACCGTCTGCGATATATCGTTAGAAAATTGGGAAGAAGCCGGTTATAAAGTAACGGATATTCCTAATCCTAGAGGCGAGATAGTTATCGGCGGAGACAACATATCAGCCGGATATTACAACCTTTTCGATAAGACCAAAGAAGACTTCTTCTTTAAAGATGGAAAACAGTGGTTCAGAACGGGAGATATTGGTGAGGTTCATCCCGATGGAGCTATTAAGATTACCGGTGAGTTAATGTGCGTGGCTCGTTGCATGTCAAAATGAAAAAATAAGGAAACGAAGGAAAAGGAAGAAAAAAAACTTTGGTTATTTTTCAATTTTTGCTTTCGACGATCCCGATTTTCTAGCCCATCAAACGCACGACGGCTTATATCTTTATCTTCTCTCCTCTTTACAGATAGGAAGAAAGATTTGGTGAAGCTTCAGTTTGGCGAATACGTTTCGCTGGGTAAAGTGGAATCCGAATTGAAAACGTGTCCTTTGGTTGACAATATTTGCGTCTATGGAGATGCCAATAAAAATTATACGGTAGCTTTACTTGTACCAAATCGCCATTATCTCGAGGAAACTGCTTCTAATTATGGGATAACATTTACGTCATTCGAAGAATTGTGTAACAGCCCGACATTGGAGAAGGCTGTGTTGGAAGCACTAGTCGATCATTCGAAAAAGTGTATGTTTAAGCTTAAGACTCTCATTCGTACGTCAAACGATCGCGTTATCCAAAAATTCTTAATTACCGATTAATTAACCAATGCACTTATTAACTAATCGTTAATGCATATCGGCCCAACACTCTAAATAATGATTGTAAATTAAACGTTGACGTTAATATAGTAATAATAATCGTAAAGTCGTGACGTGACTGTGAAATCGATTGAAGACAAGACACGTAACGTATTTGGGCCAATAACACGGTCAGCGCATTCACGAGCTAGGAAGCGGAAATCGTCGAGCGACGCAATTAATATTTCTATTAAAATTTTCAGGTAACCTGCAGAAGTTTGAGATACCAGGGGCTGTGAAATTAGTTCCAGAAGCGTGGTCACCCGATATGGGACTCGTCACCGCAGCATTTAAGCTCAAGAGAAAAGCAGTACAGGAGCGTTATAAGCACGAAATAAGCCGTATGTATGCGTCGTGATGATAATGGCTTAAGGTTACGAATAAAACTAGAGGCGAACTGAGTGGGCATTCAGTTAAAATTTGCATCGAAAGAGCTGATTTTGTGAAAAATGACATCTTAAAAATGCGTATTAAAAATTGTATTACAAGTGTTTACGCACAAACGGAGAGAAGTCTTTTTTGTCTATCTTTTTTTGTTTTTTTTTTTTTTTTTTTTGTTTTTATATATGCAATCGAGTTATTCCGACCTGTACAATTACGACTACGAGACGAGAGATGTGAAAAGAAATAGAATTAATATGCAGCTTCCTCAAATCCAAGGCCGATCTTTCTAAAAAGTATTGTGCTCTGATAAGATAAACGTAAATTTTTCATATTAAGAAACGAACAGGGAGGGGGGGGGGGGGGGGGGGGGGGGGGGGAGAGAAATGCCTATATATATATATATATATATCTTGTATTATGTTGAAGTAACGAGGCAGTTATTTTGAATGGAGCTTTAGATATAATAACGCATGGATATAGTGCATCGAAGAGCAGATTACAGATTACTTAATTTGTATTATAAATAGATGTATGTATTAGGGCCAGCTATTGCATATTATATGTATTATAAGCCATTGTAATTTGATAAATTTTATGAATTTTTGAACTAAAAAGCGCTCATAATTTTTAACTTAATTTATATGTTCAGATTTTTAAATGTCTGAAACTGATGGTAATCATGCGAAATAATATATGACATGATGTCGGTTTAATGAACAAAAGAATTATCTTGTTGATGGAGGAAGTCTGTCTGTAACGTATAACCGAATATGAACAAATATTTTCATTGTTAAACTATGATGTATAGGATAAAATGACTCGGTCATTTTAGTTTTTAGTTTTTTAAATTTTAAATAATCTACGGTGTAGTAATTAATTAAAAGAAAGATCACGCACATATACATGTATATTGTTATATTAAGAAAATCTCTTGCGAAGTATGACTGTGTAGCTGTAAATTATATAATGCTTTAATTTTAGAGAAACGTTGAATTTTTTAATTATAACTAAATATTTTGAATATGATGTTATAGATTTATAAAAAGGGCCTATAATTGTGAATTGCAACCATTGTTTATGTGAAATGCCTGAAATAAACTTTGTGAAAAAAAAGTTTTGTAGTTGTTGGGTGGGGTGGGGGGTGGGGGGGGGTGGGTGGGGGTTTTCCTATTTTTCCTTTTTTCTTCTCTTAGTTTCTTTCAAAACTATTTATTTTTAATACAAATCGTTAAAATATTTAATAAAAAAAATTGTTCTAATACGAGCGTTGAATTTGATCTATTTTAATGCGAAAATGAAAAATTATTGCGTATTATTGCGGATTGTCGATGATGGAACGTCTTATTTTATTATTGAAACTTCACTATAATATTAAATCGAATTAAATTGCAAATACTTGCAGTTTCTTTATTGAAACACGGCTCATTTGCCTTCTTTTTCATCTTTATTTTGTAACTGCAATATGGACAGTTTTATTATTTGCAATACAGGTTGTTAGATGATACAGAACGGATAATATCGTTCTTGGCGATCATGTTACTTTCAGCTCGCGAGTATGATTTTTGTGAAGGTAGAAGAACGGTTTTGAAAAACTATTGATAAATAAATGGTGGGAGAAACCCTTTCGGCACTTTATTGTGATCTCAACGATTTTCGAGAGTATTTAGATATAATCCGTTCAACTTTATAGTATTTTTTATTTTATCCGACTAGCTAACGCGAGCTACGAAAATTAATTGATATTTACATACGACTCGACATTAAATTGAAAGCGATATAAATGAGCCAATTTACAATTTTAAGGTGTAATATAAACAAATTGAATTTGTTAATACATTAATGATGTAGTTTATAAATATTAACTAATAATACATAATATATATCTCGTAATTAATATTTCAAGAAATACTATAATGTTCAAATGGAATTATAAATATGGTATTCATTATAATATAGGCATTTTTATATTTATGAACTTTTAAAAATAGTCTATTTAAATCACTATGAAAGTTTTATCGGCAAGGAATCCATTCGTCAAACACTTCACCGAATGTTTTTCGTTCTGAAAAATATGAATATCGAAGGATATTTTTAATAATACAGCAACTTAATAATAATTAAAATATCATATTCTCTTACCGGGGCGTTGGAAATCTTCTGGATGAAGCTTGATGTACTGACGCAAAATTGAATCTCTTTTTGATTCAGAGTGTGTTTTGTATCTTTTTGTTATATTTGCCGCAGCTATTCCAATTATTAATGCTACTCCGTATCTATGTATACCTAGAAAAGTAATATCGGCATGTATATAAACGGTGCAATACTTGTAGTTGTTATTAACAAATCTAGCTATAAATAAGATTATTATAAAATATTATGATGCTGGCATGATGTAGGCGTACTTAATTTAAATGGGCATAATGTACGTTAATTGAAAAGATTGGTCGACATTGCTCTGAAATTATTGCTGAAGCGCGTGCTTTCTAATATATATATATATATATATATATATATATATATATATATATATATATATATATATAATATATCTTTATATAATATTGGCTTTACCTTTTAACATTATATATTCAATACGATAAAGAAGGAAAACCTTTTTCTATGGAAATATGGATAGGGGAAAATTACTTTGAACATTAAAATATTCCTTGTGCATAAAATTCACTTATCGAATAAACTTTAATAATTGTCAAGATATCAAGTAATTTTTTTCATAGAAAAATTGGATGGATTAAAAGCTAATGTAAATTCTATCAAGTTTATTCGATTTTTTGTTCTGTATTCTATATAATTTAATTATTACAATACATAAGACAATACAATACACAATATTACAATACATAAGAGAATGGAGTAGCTTTGAAAAAGTAAAGTCTCTCTGTGTGTGTGTGTGCGTGTGTGTCTGTCTGTACATTGCAAAAATATATGCATATATATAACTTCTTTTGAAAAATACCATTTTAATTCTTTATTTAGATCTTTATTTTTTTATATAAAAATTTGATAAAGAATAAACGAAAACCTTCAATCATACATAGTTTGATTATCAATGATTTGGATCTGAAATTCTTGATCTGAATTTTTAATAAATTAAAAAATTTTACTAATGTAAAATTGCAAATGCTTATCAACTAAGTAATTCGCGGTACAATATAAAAAGCCAATACGTATATACGTGTATGTGTATATAAACAATCAATATAAGAAAAAATATCGTTTACTATATTAAATGAAGCGTATAACAATTAAAAGATATTACTTTATAAACTGTTGATTAAAAGTTTAAGTAATTTATTTTTTCGATTAGTAGTATATCGAGAGCAAGGATCATTAAAATGACACTCACTGATGAGTGTAATAAAAACAAAAGCTACGAGGAAGAATTATCGACAGGACAGTTAATCGAATAGCGAATAGCTTTGAAATAGCGTGCAACTGAAAAACTTTCGATGGTCTTAGCGAGTATATTTGAGCATAAAAAATTGCTTATTATCAATAGAATACATTCAATGGTTCATTGCATAACATGTTCTTCTTTTTTTTTCTTTTTTTCTTTTACGAAACTACACGAAATAAATATTTCAAACGTATGATAAAACAGAGAGCGAGTGGTGAATATTAAGGGCTTATAAACTATTGGTCTTAAGTTCTTTCAATCAAAGGATAATAATGCATTACTTACTTGCAAAATAAGGTCTGTTTTGAAGCCAATTCATATATACTGTACCACCAAGACATGCTGGGATCAAAGTTATGTAATGGTAATATTTGGAGATCAGATTTTCTTTATACGTCTCGTCGGGTGTTAGTAGATCGATAGCCCATTTAATGGATTCATCAGTTTCCATTTTTCTTTCAAAACTAAATTGAGATTTGTAATTATTGTTACTTGCTGTTAAATGTTTGATAAACACAAAATTGACAGTGCATAGAGAAACGCGAGTGGTGGAGAACTTTGTGCTACGATAAACGCTGTTGGCGTGATTGCCCGCAGATGGCGCTGCGTCAATTTCACTCTATTTTATAAATTTGTTGAATTGAATGAAAGTTAAGTCGGGTTTAAATAATAAGGATTTAAGGTAATGTAAGGTAATAAGGAAATAATATCAGCAGTAGAAAATATTTACAATAGATGCATTCAAAATTTTATTCTTGATAATTTGTTGTTTTTTAAGATTTTTTTTCAATGATTTATGAGCAACGGCATTGAGCATAGAATTTTATATCTTCGCAGCTACAATATTATTCGTTCAATATTATTGTTTTAATTGTTGAACTACATAATATAAGAGTGGTCGTTATATATAGTGACGTATCCACTCTACAATTCAGTTAAATTTTATAATACAATTATTTCATTATAATATTTATTAATAAAAAAAAACATTGTGAAAGCAAGCATTATCGTTCGAAATGACAATATATACGTTTATTCACTATAAATCACCGCTTTACACTGCACTAAATTTCACTCTATCATTGAGTAATTAACAATATACCTTAAACATATAATACGTAGCTGTGTCATTCGTTAAAAATACGTACTACATATAATAGATATTTTTGTTCTTTTTTATAAAGTTAAGAAAATATATAGATGTAAATTTAATAAATAAATCAATTTTGTTTTTAATTTCGATTTCTATAATACAGAATAATAATTGGTGAAATGTTATTTATACATTATTAAAAGGCATTAAAAAGGAAAATTCTATAGTTAATGATGAATACTGAGTGCATCGCTTTGCACTTCGTGACTCAATTGTGTTTGTAAATTTGATAATTTATTTTTTAATGCAGCTATTCCCATCATGACAATGTTTTCGGGTTTTAAGGCTCCGCTGCTCTCCACATTGAAGAAATATTTATTTGGCTTCGCTTCCCAGTTAAAAGGAGCTTCGTCTAAAGATAAATCATACAATAGTCGAAGGTATTTTATTTATAAATCGTATTGATTTATAATTTTGCAGCTGTTTAACGATACTCACATTGGTCCTCCTCCAATTCAGAATATTCCGACTTTGGCCACTCGTCAGGTTTTGGAAACAGCGTATGTCGCATGGAATTGTCCGGATCGTATTCAAAACTAACGCCAGCAGTGGGATTCCATTTTGCGTGTTCTTTGCCAAAACCTTTTTTCGCGTAAGCTCTAAGTTTCAATTCTTGACCCTTGCGTAACTTAACAATTAATATTTCTAAAATTAAGTTTAAGCATTTTCATCGAGACGCCGTAAAACATTATAAGGAAGAAAATTTATGTTAATTCGACGAACCATCGGTTTCTCCATATTCGCTTGCATCGTCTTCGCGATGTCTCGACGTCACGGGAACTACTCTGTGCTCGCTCGACTTTAAATCAGCTGTTGTTACGTGCCTCGTTTTTTCATCGGCACACTTTACGTCCAAAGTAAATTCTACGCAACATTCTGGACAAAAATCCATACATTGACAGTCTCTCGTATACTGAATCCTATCAACGACCTGGTAAAAAAGTCAATTATTTACTAAAGTATATCGAATATAATAACGGAGTTAACACATGAAAGTTCAACTGATTGCATCTTACTTCGTCACTTATCAATGGAATCATCCCAATTCTATGAGCTAGGAATTCGTCACTAAGTACCGTTGAATTAGCTTCTATTTGCACCCAATCAATTGCCATCGTTGGTGTTTCGGCAATAAAGACTCGCCTCATACTATTTGCAACACTATTCAAACGTCAAGTATTAATAATTAAAACATTCGATTAAACATAACTTTAATAGATATAGTTTACGCTGAACGTTAGTAGGTTATTTACCTGAGTTCAGTGTCCTCGACTTGAAATTTTATATTTTCCTCCGTAAGCTCCGAAATGTGTACCGTTGGTTGATTGGCGTAAGGCATCGTAGCATTTAAAATCTAATAAGCTTTAGTTAAAATAAAAAAGACGATTTATTATTGCTTTTAAAATAAATCACAATCAAGCCGACACAGAGTCACAAGTATTGTTTTCATAGTTTGGCCAGTCTACGGTAAAATAGTTGAAAAACAAATCGATGCCGATCGTCGCGAACCTATCGCATTTTTCTCGGAAGCTTGCTTGTGCGCGCATATGCCGGGTCTTCGTACGCACCCACACGCGCACGCAAACGCGAGTATGTAAATTCGCTAGCAAATAATACCATTAACTACTATTAACAATAACTAAATCATTAAAGATATTCAAATAATTATCGTCGTTATATATATATATATATATATATATATATAATACGCACACACACGCGGGCGAATTTATGTAAATGCAAAATTACTAAGCAAATAAAACAAAAAAAAAACAAAAATCAAATAGTCGTCTATTTAATGTCATCAATTATATTTATCAGTTTAAATCTAATCTAATTAAAATGGATATCAACGATGAATTGGCCCATGCGTGTATTTAACGCACATATATGCAAATTTTTATTATTATTTGGCTAACAAATAATTACAATTTACAATAATTAGAAAATCTTAAATTAAAATTAAAAATCTTTCTCATAACGATTTCATAAATATTGAAAATTATTTTTCTACTTTTACTTATTTGTACCAGCAATTTAATAAAAATTATCTATTTCATAAAAGAAACGACGAGAATGAATAATTAAAGAAGTATAAATAGTGGCAGAGCGAAGTGTAAAGAAACAGTTGGAAAAGTAAAAAAATTGTAACAAAAGTACGACGATACTATACGTAGACTTTTGTGGCGCAGTTTCCCATAAACGAGACGATAAAATAAAAAAATTTTTTGTTTTTTTTTTTTTTTTTTTTTTTTATTATTTTATAAATAACGTGTGAATAATGTATTTGTTATAAACTGTTTATAATGCCATATTTGTATTTAAACGATAGACTTTCGTAATCACTAAACGCGATTATTTTAAAATCTTATGGGATATATACTGTTGTAATAGTCGATTAACTAATAGTTAAGAAAATTGATAAAAATCTATAATAACTTATAATATGAAACGTGCTCTTAATTAAAAAAAAAAAAGTAATTAAAGAAAGGTTAAATCGGAGGTAATATTCATAGGTTCATAAAACTGTACATGTAAAGTTTAAGATTTTCTTTAACAAAAGAGATAAAATTATATATATATATATATATATATATATATTTTTTTTTTTTCAGTATTTCCATTAAATTTATCAAATAATAAATCGGACTTTGTAGTATTTCCACTGATTAGAAGTAGCTTAAAGTTTTGTGAATCGATAAAAAAAAATAATAACAATTCGATTAACAATTCGATTCCGTTAAATTAGACGTTACATTTCTGTTTGTTTTGTTTTGTTTTGTTTTGTTTTTGTTATTGTTTAAACGTTTAAGAACGATGAATTATTATTTTCAGATTTGATTTTACTTACCCAACATCCCATTGTTCGTTAACGAATATCTTTATGACAATATAATATGAAGAACAATGGCCTTATGTTCGATGTAATCACAGTGTTGACTCATAAAGGTAAGGACATGGAATCGTTATTACTTATTTGTAGGCTCTTTCATACGCGAAAGGTTTATTGCTGTAATTAGAGGAACGTTTTATAATTGAGGCGAAGTACGGGGAGACATCGTTTGAATCGATTAAACATTAAAATTGTAAATTCAGATTTTTGTTAATTGTCTGTGCGGCGACTATGGCTCAAATGTCAGTGCTTATAAGCTTATAAATATATAAATAAAATAAATAAAAATGATCGAATCGACTAATTATGAATTGTATAATGTCGATATTTAAAGAAAATTGCTACGGCAAAATCTATTAAACGATCTATTAAAATTTATCATTTTAATTAAAAGTCTGAAAAAGCATTTAAAAGCTCAGAACTTGTCATACGTATGTTTATCATATGTTATCTATGATTTTTGCTACATTTTAAACATTAATAATGGTAATCGAGTATTCGTGAGTTGGCCTTATTCATAGGTGACATAAGAAATGGCGTCGTGTTCGATGAAAATATCCTTGGATGTACTTTCTCATTTGTAATCTCATCAGATACTGTGCAGAGATAATCATTTTTCTCTTTCTTTCGCCAGTGATCCAAATATCGCAGAGCGTAATAAAAAGTCGCCTTCGCGTTCAACACAATCGTATTCTTATTCGTAAATGTTTGCTCGAAATAATTTAACATAATGTAATGCCACTGATTAATATTACATCGATGGCCATTAATAACACTGACACAATTTAAACTGATGGCGAATTATTTGTAAAACGTTATTTCTCCTTGTATTCGTATGTCAATTAAGATCTTTAAATTAATTTTGTAATAAATTCACGATTAGTATTTTAATAGAAAAATAGTCAATAAAGTGTCAAGAATATGTTTTACATAATATTACAAATAATATTATTATCACTCAATTACTCCATTACACTATTACTATTCAAAAAGTATTTTTTTCTTTCTTCATTTTGTTTAATACAACGCACTTGTATCGATGGACTTTTTCAATTAATTCATTTAATTAATAAATATTGTAATTGCGAACTTTTAACGCTGTTAAATGTAATAAAACATGGCTAATTAATAATATTCTTGGCATAAGAAGAATCCTTTCATATTAATATTTGAAAATGTTTGTTCTGATGTAAGTATTTCGCCTTGGCTGCTGTCGTGTTATCGGCCATAAATTCGTCCTCGTCCCTCGAAAATTGACATTCATTTGGATTTATTGACTTCTCTCGCCTTCGTGTTCTCCTGATAATGAAATAAAGGAATCTTTTTCTTTGAATATTATAAATTCGACTGACGTTCTCTCATTCTATTGATTTTCGTGCACTTGCCGATGATACTCTAAGCAAGACAGCATCTTCAACTCATCTTCAACTGAATTTGGACATTCTTGTATTGTCATCTTTATCTTTACTCGAATAAAAAAAAAAAAAAAAAAGATATCAATTGTTATTAATATTGTTATAGATGTGTGCGTGGGTATGTCGCGTGCGCTGCAAACCTGCTTTTTCTTATGATAAACAATTGATGAAATAATTGGCAATAGGAAGCGAATGTTGTAACTAAGATTTTTTTGGTTTTTTTTTTTTTTTTTTGTTTTCGAATAGAAAAGATAGCGAGTGCCAAGCGAAAGAGAGCAAAAACAAAGGGCAAGCAGAATTGAAAATGGAAAAATAATTCACCCGACATTCTATATTAGCTTATAATCATATATAATTATAATCATATAATCTATATAGCTTATAATCATATAATTCTATATTAGATTATAATCATAAAATAAAAAAAGTGTATTATTCACTGAAAATAATATATTTTTTTCAATACTAAACTCCCTCCCTCCCTCACTCGCCGCGCCCCGTGATTTCGGCAAATATCAAATAAGTAATTGGTTTGTCAGTATCGAATATATCAGTTATCAAATATATCTTACATACGATATGTGCAATTATTATATATTTTCCTTTAATATACTTTTACTACCACTAATAATACTATTAATAGAATGACTATTAATATAAAAATTGTTCTTTTGCTTTGGATTGCATAGATTAAGAAAATCGCGGTTGAAAAAATGGCCTACTTTATTGTCGCCGGGAACTTGATGTTAGTGAATAAGATTTGGATAGAACTGGAAAGCATATAAATTAAATAAATATACAAAATTTTCATAAGATCCCCACGACCACCTGAATATTGATCACCTAATCCTACGGATCTATCTATACGTATATACTCTTATTACTCGCATAAACCGTATTTATTTTATAACCATTTCCAATTAAATACTATATCGAGTCGCAATTTATTCCAAATACTAGTTTAGAACATTTTTTCTCGTCGAATTTCGTATTTCACAATTGGCTTGCGCTGTTAAAGTTGCAGCTCAACTTCTTTATATCTACATCAGAGTGCCTATGACTATGGATGGCAATGTCACGTATCAAACAAACAAGATTTTCATGACTTTGTACGGATTGGTGATACTCGTCGTTACTCGTCGCCCCCCCCCCCAAATCATATATTTCAAGAGTTTTATTAATTAAGCTTTAAAGATTCAATCAATCACAGATTCTTCGGTACTATCCAAAAAAATGTCCAAAAGCTTTATCTTTATTATACAATGCAATTGGTTGGGCGTGAGAGACACCAAAGTTCATAAGTATTATCATTATCATTATTATTATTATTATTATTATTATTATTATTATTATTATTATTATTATTATTATTATTATTATTATTATTATTATTATTAAACATGTAGCTAATTAATAAAATTAAAGTCGTATCAATTAATTATGCTAAATGATTTTATAATAATTATAACAATAAATTAACATTATGTGATATTTCATATTATTAATAGCATAATAACAAATTCTTAATGTTAATAAATGATTTTTTAATAACTTGAAAAGCGAGCACAATGTTTATTCGAATAATTAAAATCTTATCGCTGACAATACATATATATGAGTGTGATTAGCGACATCCGCTGCTTTCTTTCCTCATTTATCCTTTAATCTAAAATTTTGCATATAAACGTAATAACATACGGCTACATGTACTTACAGTTGATATTTTAATTCCATTGCAATTGTTAAGGTAGCGTAAAATAGATGTATATATTTTCATTTTAATAAAATTTAATCCTATTGAACGCAGGACAAGTATAAAGTATACTTAATTCTACAAAAGATATTTATTTATTCATAGGCAAAATCCTTATATATAAGCTCGCAATATAAGAAATAATATCCTGTAAAAAATTTTAAAAAATTTTTGCCACTTGACGAATTTGTAAAAAGTTTTTATTATATTGTATCGAAGATAATCGACGCTCGATGATTCGCCTTTCGCTTTATTCGTTAATTTATTAAATGAGCTATAGTAGACGCGACAAACTACATGGAATGATAATAAAAAGTAGGCTGTCGGTATCAATAATAATATTAATATCGATGGAATATTACCAATTGAAAGTGCAATAACTTACTCGTATCACTTACTAGCGATCATCCAGCGAAAATTATAATCGGCAGCGAGCGCTTCTCAACGAAATATTATCACGGCCGATTAAATTGACTCCCATTCTCCCCCTCCATTCAATCTATTTTATTATCTTTCATTGCCCGCAGTCCTGGGCAATTCAGGAAGTTATTATCAGAAGGTTGTAAGTGCAGCAGCTTACGCTAATAACTGCACCCAAGACCCCCCCCCCCCCCCCGGCCCCATTCCACCCAGCCACGCTCCTTCCCACCATACTTCCCCCATCCCTTCATGCCTCACCACTGCCACGGTGCTTTATTTCTGGTTTATCGGGCGCGTCTTATCTGCTCTTTTGCTTCGAAAGCTTGAAATTAACGTCGGAAGCGGAGCGCAACCAGACAAACGCCCAAGTTTTACGATCCGAGAAGACCCAACTGTCCTTCCACCCGCGAAGATCGTATCGGATAACCGACGGGCACGGCGTACACAATACGCGCATCCAAGGGAATCGCCTCCCCCCACCCCCACCCCCACCCCTCACCGTCATTCCAATTGCAGTTTCAACAATGAGTTTAATCCAGCGTTTGACGCACACACTATGCAATAATTGCAATAAATATAGAGATAAGCCTTACTTTAGCCATCTCTTCGGTAAATTGATTTGAGGTTCGTCCCGAAACGAATGGAATTCGCATTGGACATGGCTCGCAAATCGTGAAAGTCATGGACTTATATAAGGGTCAGTCCGCAAATTAGGTTTCCTTGGCTGATCTCTTTTGCTGCCCTTGTTAAGCTAGCAATCGTCGTAGTGTTCGTAGCGTGTCGACGGTGGCGGTGGCGGTGGCGGTGGCGATGGTAGTGGCAGCGGCAACGTCGGTGGCAGCGGTGTCGGCGGCGACGGCGGTAACGGCGGTAACGGCGGCGGTGAGAGAAGCGTAAGTACGGGCAAACGGCAATCGAGTGTAATGGGTCGGGAGTAGTAGGAGTGCGCGACGGTGGGTTGCACATGCGCCTTAGCAAGCGTCATCGAGAGGCGCGCATTATCAAGTAGTCGTCCTCGCCGATGCTGCAAAAGGCCTTGGGCGACAGGAGGCGGCAGAGAGGAGACGGGGCCGCGAGCGGGATGACGGCCAGTGCGGATAGGATCGTGTCTGCGCGGATGTTGCTCGTGTTGACGATGTCAGGCTGAGCAAGATGAGCGCGGCCAAACGGTTGATCAATAATGCGTCCGTCTTCAGGCTGCGGACGCGGGCAGAGGACAACGCGGAGATCTCGACGGAGGTGATCGTCGCCGCGAGGAGGACCGGCAAGCTCAGCCTCTCCTCGAGGGCTCTCACCTCAGGTGACACCAGTAGACCCAAGCTTCTTTCTCTCCCGTTTAATCCTCCCCCGCCGCCGTCCCCTTCCCACCTTCCTATCCTATCATAACGCACGCCCCCCCCCCCCCACCCCCAATCCCCCTCACCGCCATCACCATCACCCTCCCCCTCCCCCAATCGACCATTCCGCCTCCGCCCTCTTCGCTCGAGGCACGGGAGGCTAGGGTCAGCTTTATGTAATTACACTTCAAGTTCACGTGCTTTTTATAGGTGCGCTTTTTGACGAGTCGACGCGATGGGAATGGCGTTTAGCGCTCGCTCCCGGTCGCCAATGGAAGCGACAAAGGGGAATTAAGCGCGCGTAATCGTACTCGGATTACCGTAATACATTCGTACGACGTTCCACTCACCAGAAACGTCAGCTCACTCTCTCTCTCTCTCTCTCTCTCTCTCTCTCTCTCTTAAATAAGAGCGTAGAGGCTGGATGAATCGTGATCGATAATAGAGAAGCGAAGGGATTTTCGTGGATAGGGCAGTTATCAATCGCGCGGGGTTTGTCGGACTCGAGTGACAAAGAGCAGCTTCTACACCGTCTTATCGATTCGTTGTCGTTGTTATCGAGTGACGAAGGGATGACGTTTGATGAAGTTGAGGAGAAATCGGTGCGCGCGAGTACAATTGTCGGCTATGCATTTTTCATAATCTTCGAGTGATCTACATAGCTTCGTTTGTTATGCTCGTGCGTGCACTTGTCGTTACACTTTTCATGAAACTGGCCTCAGTGTCGATAATTTATTATTGACGTAGGGTTTAAGAGGTCGACTCCTGGATGTCATCATGCTGCGATATTTCATATTTAAATCTTCTTAAATCGATTCTTTAATTACGTATTTATTCGCTGACTTTCATTAGTTTCGAAGATGAAAGTGAAAGAGGCGTAGCGGGAGAGGGGACTATTTAAAAAGATTTTAATCGTTTATGCCAATGTTACAAATTTTAAATTACGAATATATCAGAAAAATATATTACTTTTACAATTAATATTGAAGTTGTTGTTTTATTTATTTTTTGTTTAATTATTGATCGTCGAAACCTAAATATTACTCTTATTCCAATATTTGGGATAAAAAAATAACTCAAAACTAATGGACTAGAACGTACAATATTTTTTTTTTATGAAAGTATGATTAGGTACACGCAAACTGTGTTTTACACATGTTGGCAATTCATTTTGACTTTTGAATTGTAGTCATAATAAAATAAAAAATCGAGAAAACAAAATCAATGAAAATCGAATAAGCTGGAAGCTTGTTATTTTATATAAAAGGAAATGTGCCAAAATTAAGTTATACGATGATAAAATATAATGAAGCGAACGAAGCTCGTCCTAAAAAGGCATTTTGTTATCCTTATTACCCGAGCAATTTAAAAATATAATCTTGCTTAATGCTAACGCTCACCTGGGAGAACAGCCGTAAGTTTCCATTAATGAAATGCGAAAGAAATCGAGATCACATTGTACATATTTGTAGAGAGGTTCAACGCTTTTTCCGATTAGTTTGTCAATCCGATCCAATCTGATTTCTGTTTTAAGCAATAATCAATTATATCATCCCATCGCTGTATATGTATGTATACACACATGAGCGGACACACGAGCACACACGAGCACGCGAACAAACACACACACACACGAGCACGCGAACAAACACACACACACGAACACACAGACATAAACAGCACTCGCGTATTTAATTTAATAATTTGTAAATGAAAATTAAGCCAGATTTATATTTACATAGATTTATATTTCCATTAAAACGTTGATATAATATTTTTGCGCGCTCTCTCTCTCTTTTTTTTTTTTTTTTTTTTGCAGTACCTGATAGAATATGGACTATAAATGAATTAACCGAGGAAGAATTAAGAAATGTACAAGTCGATATTCGTAACTCCGATAATCAAGCCAAATGGTGGGAATACGAGACATTAAAGTCATTGGATTTAAGTTCCAATAGTTTGGCCAAATTAAGCGAAGATGTCAAGTACCTGGCGGACATAATCAATTTAGACGTATGTATTTTCTAGCGCATTTTCATCTCCTATCAAATTGATAATTTTACACTGCAACGATAATATAATTACAAAAAATAATTCCAAAATTCTTTGTAAATTTATTTAAAAAAAAAAATAATAAATAAAAAAAATTATAACGATTTCTTTGTAGATACACGATAATTTGTTAGAGACGATACCCAACGAAATCGGATGTTTAGTGAAATTAAGAAAATTAAATTTATCGACCAATAAACTGCGGATTCTACCAAGTAAATTTTTTAATCTCGCGGAACTACGATGCCTAGATTTAAAAAACAATTTAATAGAGGAATTGAGCCCCGACATTGGCAACTTGGTAATGCTCGAATACTTGGTAAGTATTATCATGGTCAATAATAAATTGGTCGATTTGATTTTTCTCTCTCCAATTGTAGCGCCAATTAATCAATTCTTTCAGAATCTGTCGTCTAATAAATTGACGAGCTTGCCCACTGGATTAGGATATTTGGTTCGTTTAATCACCCTCGAATTAAATCACAATAGATTAAAGGAACTTCCACCCGATGTTATGAGTATGAGAGGTTTGTCTGAATTTTTCTTCTCCTTCTGATGCACATGATTAAATTAAAAAAAAGTTTATTCCACATCATCGCCCTCGTTTCAGACAGAGTTACGACATTTTCGTTGTATCGGTTTTAATTTCCCTTAAGTTCGCTTGGCCCCCACGTTCAAATACACAATGGCTCACTTATCCGCTCTAATTATGTATTTACATGTATAATTACATAGATCCGCGATTAATTATTAAAAAAAAAAAAAAAAAAAAAAAAAAAAAAAAAAAAAAACAACAACAATCAAGACCTTCGTCCGTTAGCGATAATAATATTTTTGCGCGCTCCTCCATATCAATCCCTTCAATATTATTAATTTCAATTAATAATAAATGTCCGTGTGCGTTCGAGTAGCTCTTAAGAAGCTGGATGTAAGCAACAATCGCTTGGAGATAATTCACCCACTCGGCGAACTGCGAAGAATCGAGAGGCTCGATTTTCATATGAACAATTTATCCAGCTTCCCGGATGTCAGCGGCTGCACTTCGTTGCAAGAAATCTACCTCTCGCACAACAGTATTACGGAAATAAATGTTAATTATTTAGAGAGCTTGGGGCAATTAAAAATCTTGAACCTAAATAATAATGAAATCGATGCTATTCCTGATGAGATTATTTTATTGATCAACGTCGAGCAGCTGGATTTATCATATAATAATATATCTGCGTGAGTATTGATTTGCTCGTGTGCACTTGCCAGCAAATTGGCCATACTTTATCCTCGTATCCATACATCCATCCATCCGTGCACCAATACATAACGCTTATCCATTATCATGAAAACTGGGAATTATAATATTTTTAGGATCCCTGGTTGCGTGGGCGTGATGCCAAATCTTCAAAATTTCATAATCGATGGGAATAATGTGAAGAACATACGTCGCGACATTGTTCAATGTGGAACGCCACGTATAATGAAACATCTTCGACAAACGATAAATCCAACGACTGCGGAAACGGCAAATTCACCTCTGCGATCGTGCTGCACCGATAATTACCCCGATAAGTTGGTTTCATTTTCTTTCTCTTTTTCTCCTCTCGCCCCCCCCCCCCCCCAACCACCTTCTTTTCTTTTCTTTTTTTCATCTTGTCACGGCATTATGATCGTTCCTCCTCTTATCGCAAATTATCACGCGTCTTTAAACGATATCGTCCAACGAGCGCCAACTTTAAACAAGCTTTAAGCTTAAATTCTTATTGCCTTTTATTGTAAAATATATCCAGTGCGATGGATTTTAATAACAAATAAATAAATAAGAGAAGAGGCAAACAAGCAATAGCTATGCTTATATATAAATTTTAATTTGATCGTTAATCGTTCATGCGATGATTTCGATATAATTTGTTCTTCTTCCCCCTCCCCCCCCCCCCCCCCTTTTCTAAATTTTATCTTTCAAATTAGTTATTATAATTAAATTATATTAAATTATATTTCAAAAAAGTAAACCCCCCCCCCCCCCCTTTTTTTTTTATATTAATTCTCATACGAATGAGCTTAAATTCTATTTAAATGCAATATAGACGTGGTGGTGATGCCGGCGACATAAAAATTTAACGTGGCTCAATTATAAGCGATTGGGCTTAGCTAGTGATAATAATTGATAATACTATTGAGGATTGGCTTGACACTGTAGGTAAAGGAAGTAAGTGAAAGGAAAGAGCGGCCGGCCAACTATCACAAATCTCGCCAACAACTTGCTCGAACTTCCACGAGCCTCGTCCCTCTCAACGGCCAAACTAGAGTCAGAGTTGAGATAGGATATTTCGACTGATACATCCAAACAATGTCTCTCCACTATGTCCATCCCATCTTCCCCTGGCCTTATCTTTATTTTTGTCTTTAATACACTGTCCCTCCCACTGCCGACGCTGGCCGGAAAATCTAGCGCGCGTCTTCCACGAAGCCGAGCCGAAGTTTATAGCGCTTTCTTAGCTAAAGATCGCGATCTCGGTCACGGCAACGGAACCTCACTCCAGTAAATAGAAAGCCCCGACTATTTATACATTCGCCTTTGGCTTCGAGTGGCCGGTAGTTGTGAGTTTATTGGAAACGAGATCAGGGAAAAATTTGGCCTTGCGAATCGATTATATGGTTATGATTGTGCAGTCATGGGAGACGGTGCAGTCATGCTAGAAAGAGAATAAATAATGCTGCGGCAGCCCTCCCAAGACCTTATATTGCGCGTTTATGGTTGCGTTGATAGGTGACAAAATATGATCTCGACAAATAAGATTTAAGACTTCGCATTATTGAATATCATTAAGTGGCTTGCTTGGCTTCGCTCAGCTCTTTAATCGTTCATCATCGTGCTCTCTTGATCAATATCTCTTTGATATTATGATAATTTAAAAGTATAGGATAATCAATATATCCTTATCGCCGATGCTAAGATTAAATAATGTCATTATAGGATATATTAACGTGTTAACTAACACCCATAAAAACGCGATAAATCAATATTATCTCTGCTGCTATCTTCGTAGCTCGTCCCTTTCTTACTCTTTCGTCATTCGTCTCGCTATTTCATTCACATTTCTTTCTGTTGTTTCATTTACAGCGAGATTATTATGCACACAAATGAATTTTCTAGATACGCTATGAGAAATGCGAAGCTGCTGAGTCTAGTTGGCCAGAATCTTGCAGAGGTATCCGAGGAAATTCTTGAAAATGCCAAAGAAGCTGAAGTGACCTGCGTAGACCTAAGTAGAAATAAATTGCAGAGACTAAGTGAAAAAATGTCGCTTGTGATAACGACAACGGACCTAAAATTATCGTACAATATGCTTGTGGATGTGCCCGAATGGATTGGTGAAAAATTGACGAGGTTGCGATATCTGGATCTGAGTAAAAATCTTTTGACATCATTACCCAACAGCATAAGCTCCTTACAATACTTAATGGAAATTAACATTTCGTTTAACAAGTACGTAGGACATGCCATCATTACGATGATAATAATAATTATAACATTGACTTACAAGGATTCACGCCAATAACCATGTGCAATAATTAATTTTAAAGATTCGAAGAACTGCCCGAGTGTGTTTGTGAGATATTAAGTTTGGAAATTTTAATCGCAAACGATAATAAAATGTCAAGTATCAATGTGTCGGCTTTAAGTAAACTCAAGCGACTTGCAAATCTTGATTTATCTAATAATAATATCGGCCATATTCCACCAGAGCTTGGCAATATTAAGAATTTAAGGTAAATATTTTGTCCGCTTAATGTTGCAGTGGTGTAATAAAAAGTAACTGTTCACTCGTCTAACGAAATAATTTGATCTATCGTATTATTTCAAGATCGTTTATTATTTATAATTTGACAAAAAAATATTTAAACGATTTACTAAATAATCGCTCATTTAATTTTGTATAAAATGCTTTTATATTTTTGTCTACATATCCGTAATGTCGTTAGGCTATTCTCATAATTGTCGTTTTAGTTATTTTAAAATACTATTTGTTCGTAATCAAGCTACTTTAATTATTTTATTACATTTACATTATATTTGCCTTTTAAAATGTATTATTATTGTTGTTGTTGTTGTTGTTGTTGTTGTTGTTGTTGTTGTCGTCGTTGTCGTCGTTGTCGTCGTCGTTGTCGTCCTTATTATTATTATCCCTTCGTTGATCGCTTTTATATTTTGTTTTTTGTTTTTTATTTTTTACAAACATTTCTTTAAACACTTTTCTTTTGTTTTTCATAGTCCCACATTGAGTATAAAACTTGCATAAGCTTTCCATGAAATCATAAAAGAACCATTGCTTTTGCATTAACTGATATTCTCAAAATATAGCCCAAGAACAGAAATGCGATAGTACAGGTAAGATATATGCATACGCTTCAATACGTTAAAAATTCATTTCAATCACATTGCAAATTAAATTAAACATTTGGCTTTATCGAGCTAATTATAAATTGTCTCAAAGCTATTTTATTCTAAACGGTAACTCACAAAATATTGAATTAATTATTGAATTAATTAATCGCTTATTCGCGTGCGTGCAATAAATTACATAATCGTGACTAATCTTTAAGCCGAAATGATTTACCATCACTTTATGTTTACAATAATCATTTACTAATTTGTCGATTATTTCATGTAATTTTAAACATTCTTTTATCAGTTTTTATCAATCATTATCATTCATCAATGCAGATATGCGAATGAAATAAATGCAATTAAAAAAGTAGCATAAACTTACAATGCAGAATGTCATATATTATTGTTTTTATTTCAATACGACAGACGCAATAAAATAATTAATGATTATATAATTTTGTTGAATGAATTTCAGAATGTTGTCATTGAATGGCAATTGTTTCAAGCAACCGAGACAAGCAACTTTGATGAAAGGAACGGAGGAAGTTTTAGCTTATCTTCGTAATCGAATTCCTACTCAATTGTAAGAAATTTATTCGATTTTGCTGCGAACGGAGATGCACTAACGTATTTATTTTAAACGCCATCATAGAATTATTGTTACAGTAAAATTCATTTATCACATATATTAATGTACAACTGCCGATGAAATGCTGCTTATTACTTTTAAAAGTTAATTGTAAAACAATGTACATTTTTCTTTTTCATTACTAAAGAATTCATTAATCACAGCTATCAAAGTGTTAAGTTTATTGTCAACAAAATTTTAATTGAAACTTGAATAATAATTAAGGATCATTCGCGTAGAGTAACGAGCGATTGTTAATGTCTTTTGAATTTGTAAATTATATGGTAGTGTAAGATTAATTAATAATAACCTTAAAGGTTTAAAATGTGTGCGTTAACGGAAGTTAAGTGACGTTATCATTGTGACAAATACTTTATAAATAATTCAAATGTTTCCAAAAAGAAGTTTATTTTAATTCCAGCCACGTGTATGTTGCGACCAAAATTGTTTGTTTAACGATTTGTGCAACGAGTGCTAAATCAAATATAATATATTTCATTCTTACAAAGAAATTGCCCGTTACCATTTCATTTGTTGCATTATTTGCGTAAGACGAATGCAGCTGATTTGAAATGATCTTCATTCGTATAAAGCGAATGTAGTTAAATGAATGGCGATCAATCGAAAAGTTGTAGATAAAATAAAAATTTTAATTTATTAATTATAAAATTATCTATGTACAAAATTAATCCCAATATTTAATTTTTCCATCCCAACCAGCAGTAGCAAGTCGCGAAGGCTCATGGGGATGCCACAGTGTAGAAATACAAACATTATCGTGAGCTTTCCATTTTTTATAAAGTTTTGTAGTTTTCCAATCCCAAACGTAGCATTTTCCATCTGCATCACCCGATACCAAATAGCTGTAAATGTAATATTTTATTTGTATTGTTTCGCGGAGAAAGATCCTATGCCATCGATTTACGCAACATTATTATTATTATTATTATTATTATTATTATTATTATTATTATTATTATTATTATGCTATGTAAAAGTATTTCTAAAAATGCCAAACACTTTATCATCGTCATACCTCATATCGGGGGAAAAGTCTAATCCACAGGCATACCCGGCAACCATATGTCCGGTAAAGGTCTTCTTCCGGTTCATTTTAAACCTATTTAGTGCTGAGAATATAACAATTTTATTATCCATACTTTGACAAGCCAACCATTTTTGATTAGGCGATGGTGTGACAGCTGGCATCGAATGCATTGTTGGATCGGCTATATATTTCATGTCGACCGGTATATCCCTGAATAACATTATATAAAGCCATTAAAGCATAGATCGACAAACCAAGCCAATTACGTTAAGAGAAATGAAAAATATTATACCATTCCCAAACTCGTAAGCTTTTATCGTCAGATGTTGTTACAAATCTACGATTCTCATCGACAAATGTAATGGTGTTAACAGCTCCTAAGTGCCTGTCGTACTCTTGAATTATTTCTCCGGACCTAATGTCCCACTAAAAAATTCGACATAAAAATATCGTTTAGTTGTCTTATTCGCTTGGAAATTTCACATTGCATTTACAAATAGTCTTACGCATATAATTTTCTTGTCACTCGTTCCTGCTACAAAGAGATGCTGCTTGTTTAAATCGGGATTAAATTTTGCACAATATGGTACTTTTCTACTTGTAAATCGGCTTATACAAGCACCAGTTTCGGTGTCCCATAACTTTACATAACGATCGTATCCAGCAGACAAAAATCTTTTACCATCGTTATCAAAGCTTATGTCTCTTACAGCTTGTCTATGACCGTAATACGTTCTAACGCATCTTCTATCTTTGTACACTTCCCACAGCTGCATTACATAAACATTTACATAATGATTACAATAATTCCTTATTTTTCTAAAGCTTTAAACATTTTGTTAATGGAAATAATGGAATTAATAGAAAATAAATTTTAACTTATACAAACTAACGCAAACTATAACGTGCATTAGAATTATTATGTACAAACAAATATATAGGCATCGATATAAATATAATTACCTTGACTCTGCAATCCATACTACAAGATAATAATAAATGTGCTGTAAGGGGAAACCATCTAATTTGTGAAATTCCTTTAGTATGTCCCTCCCATGTATGAATTTGAGCTTTGGGAAGGAAACATCTCTCCGGTGGAGATTCTGACCTCAAATTAACTCCAACATCTTGCGGAGCATGAAGGAAAGATCTTCCTTGGTAATCAACGCTGTCTTTAACTGAAAAATCGAAAAATCTTATTAAATATCTTTTAAATTAATCCGGTCATCATTTCAATCCAGCGCCTAAAATAACTTACTGTGCAAAACAGTTTTTTCCTCCAGAGGCTTCTCATCTACTTGCTTTCCTCTCTTATTTCTCTTAGCTAAAATTTCTTCGAGCTCAGCAGCTTCGTCTTCGCTAGGTTTAACGATACGTTGTTCACCCACATAACCACCCCAAGGACCCAAAAATCCAGTTATATCGGTAGGATCGTTATTTCTGTTTCTCTTTCTCTTATCCGATGGTCTTATAGTTCTGTTTTCAAAAACCGTCTTTCCACCAGTTCCTTCGGCAGCCTCGACTGCTCCTATTAATATTTTTCCTTCTTCCGCGCTTCCGTCGACAGTTGGATCCAAGGCATAACCTTTATTTATAAATATTAATTGTATGTTTAAATAAAATGTTATTAAACATCGGGAAAGGAATATTTTTCTCTTTTTTTACTTAATCCTTCCTTAAATGGATACTTTACCGTAACTTGCAAACGTCCTTCTCTGATTTTCAAATTGAAATTCACTAATATGGGCCTTCTCAACGTATCCCGCCAAAGTATTTTTTTCAGCTTTCTGTTGTTGAGTTTTAAAAGGATTTTCTGGACCTACTTCGGGTGCAAAAAGTTCATGAAACTTTGGGTTAAATACCAATTCTTTCGTCGTTGAATCTATATGCTGCACGCATAATTCTGTACCCTATTTCAACATAAAATTTGGCTAATAAAAGCTATGTTATTGTAATAAATTACTTTTCAATATCATGGAAAGCCGCTACAATGCAATAACTTACGGTTGCCACTACTTCTGGTGCGGAACAAATTTTTAATACTAAACTGGACGAGTCTTTCATGGAGGTAGGAATAGAACAATCCGCGAAAGTGCTATTATTTTGTATTGTTTTTTTATTGTTGATGTCAGGTGCTGTTTTTTCAACCCTTCCATCATCGTCACTGTTGTGTTCATCACTACTGCCGTAACCTCGCAATGCATCCATTTCTCAATTTACTTAATAAAGGATCAATTGTACATAATTCCCAACACTTCTCAGTAAATAAATATATTTATTCGAGCAAAACAACCGCTTTTCATATTTATTAAACGTTAAACTTTAAATATAATTCATTTTATAATATAGATATATGTATATGTACAAGCGAATATCATAGATCCCGCAACAAAATAAATTAATCTAACCAAACTTTACACCAGTACGGTCGATAACATTGACATTGCATTCGGTAATCTGCGTTATCGACCGAAAAATTACGTACTTATTGCATATAAAGATGACAGTCAGTCAACACATCAGTGCAAATCATCGAGTAACACACACACATCGCTGAAGGGGGAAAAGAAATTTTTTTTTTTCTCGCTCTTGTAATAAAATAATTGGTAACAAAGGACAAATTTTATTATTAATACGTATCCATAAAAACACAAAGTATTGTATGAAAAAATAAAAAAAAAAAAAAGAAAAAAAAAAGAAAAAAAAATAGTAACATATCTTCTTTCAAAATGACTAGTCTTACTAGGGCAATTATCCTTTTGCTTTTAATTTATTATTGCGATGGAAAAGGCAAATATTCCCAAGAGGCAAATAAGCCTAAAGTTAAAACAGAATTTTCGCAATCTAAGAATTTGAAGGCACTAAGAGAGCTTGATAAGCCATTTCGAATGCATAAAATAAATTTAGTATGGATTAAAGCAAAACATGTGAGTATCCTGTATAAATATTTCATATCTATGATGAATTAACAGAGATTTATCGTATGGCTACTTATTGTACGATTATTTTGTAGAGATTAACAGATCCCAAGTTACAATCCCTATTCAGCGATTTGAAGATTCAAGATAAAGAAGAAATAGCATTTAAACATATAAAATCAGATGGAAAAGATGAGAGTGGATTGGAAGAAGCTAGATTGCGCAAAAAACTTATTGGTAATAAAAATGAGTAAAGATATTCAGATAGATTTCAATATTTTTATTTCATTAGGAATTATGAGCACCTATGGCTTGCTCGAGCACTTTGAAGAAGTTACGGATCCTGAACTTTTGAAAAAACATAAACAATTTAAAGATAGTTCAAATTACATTGCCAAAGACGTTTTTAAAGATAAAAGATTGAATAAGCTGTGGGCTAAGGCAGAAAGAGGTGGCTTTAGTCGTAAGTATATATTTAAATTTTCATAGTTTATTTAAATTTAATATATACATATGATACAGGCATAATATATTTGTGATTTAGACGAAGAATTGGAGGCTTTAAAGGAGGAATTCAGTCATCATCAGGACAAAATAGACGAGTACATGAGTTTATTGTCGGAAATTGAAGCAGGAGATCCCGATAAACATAAAAGTAAGCTTATTTTTACAATCAATATATATTTAAGTTTTTTTGTTTGAACATGTATATGGATAATAATATGTAATGTAATAGATAGTCTGCACGATAAACCGGAAAGCTTAAATGTTGTATTAAACGAAGAGGAAATGAGCAATGATGTACCTGGACAAAAGAAAGACTATTTAGCTAAAGCAAATCTACTTAAGTATAAATAAATGATATATCGACATGCTAATTTCTTATCTGACAATACAAACACACGAATATTAATTAATAATGCATTTCATTAGGGAAAAGCATTTGGAAGTTAGAAGTGGATACGATCATTTAGAAGGAATAACAGCTAAGGGACCGAATCACAAAGAATTTGTCGATCCTAAGGTACAAGGACTCTGGAGAATGGCGGTTGAAGCCAAATTTTCAAATACAGAATTAGCATCGCTAAAGGCAAGAATATTAAATAAGTTGAATCAAATTGCAATAAATAAACATTGATATTTCTTGTAAAATAACTATTGCTCGTAGGAAGAACTTTTGCATTATGAAACAAGGCTTCTGAAACTCAGGCATCTTCATACCGAGGCAGCATTAGAAGCAGCTAGAAAAGGAAAAGATTATAAACCAAATAAAACGAGCGATACTCACATATCGCAACATACTAGAAACGTTGAAAAATTACATAGAGATATCGAAGCAAAAATTATGCAAAAACACGTAGAACTATAAAACATTATATTCGAATAATATTTTGTATAAAATTAAAAAATTCTTTAATGACTTGTTTTATATATTTATAAAATAATGTATGTAAATTATAACAATAAAAATGTTTACAAGAATTTTATTAATATTTAAATGTACATTGTAACGTTCGAGTTATAGAGAAGATTTTTATGTATGAAGTATATGTATTAGTTTAGCATTGGTGTAAGCATTGAGTAGAGCGATGATTCTTTATAGATTTTTAAATATTATCCAATTGGACATATTTTTTTTCTCAAACTCTATACACAACTATATCATTACTTTTTACATATCATTGATATCCGCGTGCTCAGCAATGTATTATTTATTTTACTTCATGTATGATGCGCCTTTATCAAGAAAATAGAAATGTTTAATTGAAATTTGAAGTGAAAATTTAATTTTCAGAGTTAAACATTACTACGTACTTAATACCAAAAGCGACCATTGTTTCACATTCTGTTCTTATCTCGTCATAAAATTGACGCGTGGATACTACGATTTATGCAAATATTACGTTATTTTTAGTGCTCTATAAATGTTCATTCATAGTAAACTAAAGGATTTACAATTAGTTAAGAAAATAATTTAACACGCGAACAGCTTTTAGGATATTAAAAAAATTAATGTATAAGAGGCTATTTTAACTTTGTTTAGCTTTATTATTTTTTATGAAAACGTTATTCCGAATGTCTAGCTGCATTATAAATTCTATAAATTATTATTATTATTATAGTATAGTTGTCTATGCATTCAATTGGGGGAAATAAGGGCGAAAATAGAATTGAAATTTTATATCGTATCGAATGAATTGTCAAAAAAAAAAAAAAAAAAAAAAATGTCGCGTCACTATTCAATGTAAATGAAAGTCTGTTAAATTAAATTATATTAAAAGGAGTCGATCGATTGAAAATTCCAAATTCTTCGATATAAAATATAAGGGAAATCGATTAAGTGTTCTTGATTGTTATTACAAAGTGTCATTAATCGCATTCCTCGTGCGAAATTTTACGTGCTCAGATTATCAATAATAAGCAATGGATATAATAAGAGGGAGAAGTACGTTAATTTCACCATTTTTATTAGTAAATGTAGGATTCGTAAATTACATCAATATTACCCTGGTAACGCAATTTGTTTCAATCAATCAAAAATTTAATGATAGTGTTGTTACTGTAGCCGTTTAAACAGCCAATCTCGTTCGTTGGCTCAGCGTTGGCTTTATATATTAATAATCATTAATAATCATCGATCATCGATTTTACAAAGAGTTGATATAAAAATAGATATAAAGCATCAAACATGTCGGAAATAATGATTCCTACGACTGATACTTTAGTGAAATATGACAATCCAGTGTTAATTACCAATCGCCCGACAAAGGTATATTTATCACTACGTTTCATCTTGGAAAGAGAGAGCACCATCCCCATCCTCCCCCACGCCCCCACTCCTTACTCCTAACATCCTTACTCCACCAATTCTCAGACAAATAAATGCAGAATTTCATATCGCATCACTAGGTAAAAGAAGTAACTAGTAAAGTCAGTAGTTCGGCGTGTAAAGTACAAAGTATTCCGGCTTTCGATAGTCGAAAGGAATCGATCGAATTACTGAATGGAATCCTACCTCCGAAGGAATGGGAGAAAAACGGACAGATCTGGAGACAGCAGGTACAATTTTATCGATCTATCGCGTCGATTTAAACGAATCCCATTACCTCCAGCAATTTTCATTCGTGCTCCCAACCCCTTATTATTATTATTATTATTATTTTTTTATCTGTTTTTTATTTTTAGATATCAAGCACACCGGCCACCCGATTGGACGTCATTAACTTACAGGAGCAACTGGATATGAAGCTGCAGCAGCGACAAGCCAGAGAAACTGGCATTTGTCCTGTACGACGTGAGCTTTATACTCAATGCTTTGGTAAGCAATTGATTCGCAAAGTTAACGCCAAAGCTTCGATAATAACGGATAGGAATGGTCTTTACAAACTTAATTCGTCAATTAATAATGGCCTTCTTACTTGTTACCAATGCCTAGATGAAATTATACGTCACGTTTCGATCAATTGCGCCGAACGTGGCTTACTATTACTTCGAGTACGAGATGAAATTCAAATGACACTGGCGGCTTATCAAACGCTCTATCAAAGTAGCACGGCTTTTGGTATGCGCAAGGCCTTACAAGTCCGTATTACCATCATTATTAATAATATCTATTATAGAATAAGCTTATCCGCTACTCTAAGCGACTGTACTTTTGGAGGGGGAGACGAGCGCGCGATGGTAAGCGAGAATTTTGAGGATTAAAGCAACCGTAATAGATGAAGAATTTGGTTCTAACACCACCCCCCACCCCCCTCACCCCCCAAAAAAAAAAAAAAACCCTCACCTCAAATCGAGCCAACGACAGCTGTCGTTTAGCTCTTCATAGGGGATTCGGGTCGGCTCTCTTAAAAACAATTTTAATTAAACAGTCGCGATAAATGCTGATTTCGTTTACTATGCGATTCCTCTAAAAGTACCAGCTTCGATATGCATATTTTTTCTTCTTCTTTCATTGTTGTTGTTGTTGTTGTTGTTGTTGTTGTTGTTTTCGATTTAGGCTGAGCAAGGAAAAGAGGATTTGATAGCCTCCGCCGAAGATCTTCGTAAGCAGAAAAATGAATTGGAAAGGATGTTGATTGAATTGAAGCAAAAGTTCGAGCAAACTATACAGAGGAATACCGAGCTACAAGAGGCCGAGCAAAAAAAATATATGGAGGAGATTCAATTTTTAAAAAAGACAAATCAACAATTGAAGGTATGACTTATTAATTATTGATAAATTCCGATTGATCTCTTCTTTTCATACACGGATGCTGCATTAATTATTATTTCCTTTTAGATTCAATTGGAAGGTATCATCGCGCCCAAAAAATAATGTCAATTATGAAAGCAGCTAGTAGCAATTAGCAAATAGCAGCATAAGTGGCAATTTTCTTTATTCTCCACGTTCGAGTGTCGTAATGGGAGACCTAAGATAATTGAAACAATAAGCGAAAGAAGGCGATTTTTCTTTCTTTTTTCTCTCTCTCTCTCTCTCTCTCTCTCTCTCTCTCTCTCTCTCGAGATTTTTCGAGTTCAAATAAATAAGTGTTGAATGTAATAATAAGGCTTTTCTCTTTTAAAATAAATGTATGTTTATCTGCATAAGTTTTCCTTACAAATACAAATGTGTAGGATTACAAAAGGTATAAATATTGCTTAGTAAAGAATAAAACTATTTGTAATAAATATATGCTTTTCTATCTAAAAAATTAAACACTTTTAATTCAACAACAAATTCTTACATCGCCGCTTGTGTATCAGTCGCACGTCAAAACTGTCATGTTGATCAAATTGCTAATAAATCGTTGAAATTTATCCATCATCATTATCATCGTCATCGTCATCATCATCATTATCATCATCATTATTATTATGTTTTTTTTTCTCTTTTTTCTTTCATCTTTTCCTTCTTTTTTTCTTCCACGAAGCATTGTATTTATAATTATTACAGAACAAGAATTTCCTTACTAAGCGAGTGACAAAATTGCGCATTATACATTGACATTAGAAAGTAAATTGTTGAAAAATAAAATTCGCCTCGATAAAATAATTCTTTAAATTCGATTTTCTTTTAAATTCAGTCAATAAGTTGGGTAATTGGGTATTTGCATGTTTTTTAAAAATATTTTACTTATTATTTTTTCATTCGTTTCTCTTCTAAACTTTTTGTCAAGATTTCTTCATTTTTATATGGCTAAAAATTTTCGTGTATTTCAATATCCCGGTAAAAGTCAATTAACCCCCACTCTTCAAAACAATTAAAAAATTAAATATTTTTCTTCTAGATGCAATATCCCAATTAACGTTAACCCAATGTGTATTTATGTGTTTATTAAATTTTCTTTCTGTTTTCTTCATCAATATCATCATCATCATCATCATCATCATCATCATCATCATCATCTTCTTCTTCTTCTTCTTCTTCTTTTTCTTTATAACTTATAACGGCGACACCTTTTTTCTCAATATTTTATTGGACAGACATTTCTGCAGAAAACCATCACACTTATCCATTCTGCATTTAGCTTTTTCCATGAGTATGCATAAAATAATACTTAATGAGTCCTAACGAATGTGCATTGATGTCCGACGTTTCTATGACATTAACGTTTTCTTCATAGTAAAGATAAAATAATTAAGAATTAATTTAAATTATTCATTGATTAAAAAGAGAAGTACAAAGAAATTGTCTTCGTATTATCAACAGGAATGAAGCTTAGAATTTCACGTGCATGCACACACACACACACAAACGCGCGCGCCAATATGTATGCGCGCATGCATGCATTTATATATATATATATATTTTTTTTTTTTATATGCATATTTAATTAACGTGCGCGCGCGCGTATTTTTTGTTTGTTGAGATATTGGTCCCACATTGTATAATAGGATTACTATTTTATTTTTTAATCGTTCAGCTATGAATATTATTTGCACGTTAATGTCATTAGCTAACACAAAAGAGTGTATTAAAAACAAAATAAACAAAACTAAAACAAAAAAAAAAAAATAAAATAAACGAACTCAGAGTGATGATTTCCTAACGATTACGATAGAATAAATAAAATACTCTAAAAACGTGTGGCAATATGCGCGTAAAAAATTTATAATTTTATTAAAAACTTTGTATATACGCTACTACTCAGCTGTAAAACATAATTTACACCATTTTCCTCTCTCAGTCAATTGTAGGAAATAAAAACAAATTGGTTCGCGAATTATCAAAAGCATTAAAATATGATTGCGTTAATAGCCCGGGGATAGTGAAACGTTTTTACGGGGGAATTTATAAGGAGGCCCGCTCGATCTAAGCAAACCTTTTATCGATCTCGTAGAACAAAATTGCTAAACGAAATAATGGTGATTCGCCGGTCGTTACATTAGCTGGGCTTTCCCCTAATCTTCGCAAAATTCATTTCCCGGCCGATGGTTTTGACACTTTTTACCGCCCCAGATCCGCGACTTTAACACAATAATGCCGTCCCTTACAACACGTGTAATATAACACTGAAATTCCTCGACTACCTAACTAATGACTTTGCAAATAAGTAGTACCGAAATTCCTTACGATTAATGATAAAAATATTTTGGCATCACTGCCGTAATTTTTCCTATAAAAAAAAAAAAAAAAAAAAAAAAAAAAAAAAAAAAAAAAAAAAATCTTGAGAACAACGAGAAACATGTATGAATAAAAAGATAATAACGCGAGGTTATAAAAATAACATTCGTAAGATGAGCTTGTAGTAGAAAAGGTCGAAGCTTTCCGAAGAATCGAACTCTCTCTCTCTCTCACTCTCACTCTCTCACTCTCACTCTCATCCTAATCACGCAAGCTAACAGTAGCAAAATAACTTTACATTCGCACATAATTCTCTTCTCTTTCTCGCCATTATCTCGCATTAACATTGTTACTAGCTCTTTCTTATTGAGGCAAAAACAAAAAAAGGCAAACATGGCTGCACGTGCTCGAGTAACTTAAAAAAAAATTTTTTTTTAATGAAAATAAAAAGTCGAGACATGATATAAGCCGAGCAAATAAATAATTGTCGTACATGAATAAAATGCCTGAGGTGGGCGCGACACCGAGGACAATAGGAATGTTTATATCCAATTCGCACTTATCGCACTTATGCACGTATACGTAAAAAAAGATCGGATTTAAAATACTTTTCATTTGAAATTGATAATCAATATTCATCGTCCCAAAATGATTTTTTTTTATTACCTATTTATTATTATGTTATTGCCCCTCCCGTTTTTTATTTTTCATGATTATATACGCGTTAAGATCGTGAGTACATAATGATAGGATAGACAGTGCGCACCCATGATAAGACGAGGACAAGGGATGAGGGAGGGACACGGGGACTGGTTTACATTCAAGAACGAGAAGTAAATTATATATAAGAAAGAGAGAGAAAGAGAGAGAGAGAGAGAGAGAGACAGAGCGAGAAAACACACTAAGTAAAATGAAAGTAAAATGGTGAGCGAATCACGCACACGCTTTTCCGCAAGGTAGATAGTATAGGTCATTTAACTTTTAATAATCAATCGCATTATTCTCGATCTCGCGCGTATACACATCTACAATATCTTTATTTAAATATAGTATATGCATATATGTGTATATATA
>NW_011948425.1:844954-864954 GCF_000503995.2 Ceratosolen solmsi marchali | reverse complement strand
ATTTGCTAATACGAACACTTTCAAACGAAGCAGACGAGGCTGCCCTTGTAAAATCGTGACGCACCTGCTCCAGAGACTTGAGTCGCGCCTGTCTCCAAGCCGCTCGTTTCTCCGCCCTGAGAGCCCTCTGCTCGGCCGGTGTCAGGTGACTCTCGTCCTCCTCGTCGGAAAGTAAGCCCTAGTGAACGTGGCAATGGCAAATGGTTAGACATTAGTTGCCGGCTTGTCGCGACATTTGATTTAACGGGCTCGAACGACCGAGCGGACTTACCTCTTGAATCATCCGTTCTTTTAGCCGACGTTCCGCTTTCGCCGTCCTCACAATGTTGGGCACATTCTGAAGAATCGGTATCGCAGTTCGCGAGCTCAATCGACTACTGCATAACGACACAAATTTTATATGAGTTTACTTATTCTAGAGAACCATTATACGCACTTTGTAGCGCTTAAAAGTAGGCGATTCGTTTGATTATCGAATTGTTGGATTTTGTATGGAGACACAGAGAGAGAGAGAGAGAGAGAGAGAGAGAGAGAGAGAGAGAGAGAGAAAGGGAGAGAGAGAGAGAAAGGGAGAGAGAGAGAGAGAGAGAATTTTTAATAAACCGCGCGACGTGCAGTTCGACGATATTGTAATCGTGAAGAAAGATTACGCTATAAAAGCAAAATCCAAATGGACAATAAGATAAAGTTAATAATAAAGAGAGGACAAACAATAGAGACTAGTATATTTATGAATGTAAACAATAATGTCAATAGTACTTTGGCCTTCTATTATCATGATCTTCAATTGTATCATCGTCGTCTAATCCCTCGTTTTCATCGATCTGTGCCCACGATTTTAACTCGTCTCTCGTCAATGTCGCTATCTTCTTTTCTTCTTCCTGCTTCAATTTTTCTACTTCGTCTTGACTTAAGAAGCTGAAGACCTTATCTACAAACATGCCAATGATAAGATAAAATTAATTTTAGTGGCACTATACACGTAATCCGACTATTGTAATGTTTGAAATTTACCAGGTTTGGGAGAAGGTTTTAAATGTTCCTCCATAGCATTCTCGAACAACCTTTTTCTATCGCTGACGGATAATTTTGGCGGAATCGGAGTTGGCGACGAAGTCGATAGAGGAGGAGGCTGTTTAGCAACGTTACATATTAATCAGTGTTTATGAATAAGATAATTAAGCTTAAAATAATAATGATAACAACAACAAAAACAACGACAATAGTAATAATAATAATAATAATAATAATAATAATAAATGATAATAATAATAGCAACAACAACAACAATAATAATAACAATAATAATAGCAACAACGACAATAATAATAATTAATAATAATAATAATAATAATAATAATAATAATAATAAAGATAATAATAATAAAAATAACAATAACAATAACAATAAGAGTAAAAAATTATAATGAGTATAAAGTAATTGATGTGATATTGTCAAAAAAAGAAAAAAAATAGCAACAATAATGCGCATAATAACGATACTAACAAAAACGATGATAACGATAACGACGACGACGATAATGGCAATGATGATGATGATGATGATGATGATGATGATGATGATGACAATAACAACTAGTGTGCGTACGTGTGCAGTTAAATAAATTAAAAGATTGGAAATTAGAATAAATGTGCTAGGATTAGTCGAAATAAGTAAGTGAGGTGGTAATTGTGAAATTAGTAGGTGTTAGTTTCCATATGGTTGATGTGCAGTTCAATTAAAAAAAATGAACGAAGGGATTAGCACATCATCGGGCAATCCACGTCCCCCGTAGAAGCGAATACTCTCGTATAGCATCGCTCGACAACTCCTCGCAAGTCGTTAATTTTGAATTTTGTCTGTCTGCCGAAAGTGTTGTAGGGTTGCTTTATCGAGGCGCTCGTAATGCTATGGGGCGCCCGACGTCCGGGGGCTCGGCGAACGCGCTTGGGCCTAGTCGGCTCAAACAAGCTGCGGGAGCTCTTCCGGACGTGCGCACTTCGGGCGTCCCCGACAGATGGGGAGAACGCGGGCGTGGATCGGCCGGTGGCGGACAGGCATGCACGTAGACCCACCTCAACCTTGGGAAGAAGGGTCGTGGCGCGGACAGAGCGTGCGATCTGCCGCTGGCCAACGGGGCTGCAGCCCGTGACGACCGGGGGGGGCTCGGGCCCGGTGAGGGCTGTCGGAGGCAGCCTCTGCTGGGCCGGACTCACCCGGTAGCCCGTCGGGACCCCGCTGGCCGTGGGCTTGCTGCGGTAGGGGGAGGGGAGGCTGGCGAAGCTGATGCCACGCTTCTTCTTCGGTGAGAGCAGCGTTTGCGGTACGGTCACTACATGTTGCTCCTGTTGCTGTTGCTGCTGTTGCTGCTCGTGGTATTGATGCTTTTGATGATGCTGCTGATGTTGTTGCTCGTGGTATTGATGCTGCTGATGTTGTTGCTCGTGGTAATTATGCTGCTGATGTTGTTGTTGTTGTTGTTGTTGTTGATGGTGGTGGCGTTGGTGTTGGTGGTGTTGTTGTTGCTGCTGTTGATGTTGGTGTTGATGTCGGGGCCGCTCCTGGGACTGCGAATGGGATTGAGACTGCTGTCGGCTTTGCTGTGCAGCGGGGAAGACGAAGACGCGCGTAGCCGTCGTCGTCGTCGTCGGGCTGTCCACCAGGGTTCCGTAGTCGTTCCTTCTTGGGCACGGCGTCGCGGCACTTGGCTGGGATTATCGTATGGTTTACCCGAGGACGCGTGCGATTAAACGACAGCCGGCGGCGGCGAAGCGGTTTATTTTTTTTTATATTTTTTATTTTATTATTATTTTTTTTTAGAAAGGACAGAGAGAAAAAGAACAGAGGATAATGTCGGCCAGTCGTTAGTTGGATTACAGAGGGCCAAGGTGATGCTTTGGGATATTGTGGGTGGCAAAATTTTGTCTCGAGAGTACGTAGTCTCGATAAGCTAAGGACTCAATATTGGGATCGACAAAGTCGGCTCCTCGACTACGAAGCTCCGACTTCTCGCCAATTATTACTCGATTCTAATTTATTAATGAGACTACCTTCAGTCGCAATTTCAATCTCTCTCTCTCTCTCTCTCTCTCTCTCTCTCTCTCTCTCTCTCTCTCCCTCCCGCCTTGCTCTACTTGGCCATAGTCTTTTGGAAATTCAGATACGTTCGGTTCAATAATCTAGCAATATTTATACACTGTAAAATTCAACTTTTACAGAGTTAGCTGTTAGATTTAATAAGAAAAGTTGTCTCCTCGATTATCTTCTACATAATCGGCAAACATTAATGAAGAAATTATAAAAATGCACTCTCTACTACGTTTAAAACAAGAGACGAAACAAAACAAAAATTATGAAGCTTCTCAACTCAATATATACGAAAAATAAATCAAATTATAAACAAGAATTTTCAGCCAGAATACAAATGAATTACTTTGCTCGAAAGCTCAAGTAAGCTCGCGCGATCTAGCTTTTTTTTACGTAATTGGCTATAGCATATAATATGTAACTCAATGTCAATAATAAGAAGTAAAATATATACTTAAATGGCATATTACGTTAACGGAAGGCGGATATCTATCTACAAATAAATAAAGTACCAACCAAGTAATATCTTGTCAATTATTTGAAAATCTGATTTATTTTCAACATTACCATCCAATCCATAAAAAATCTACACGAAATTTTCAACAAGAAATACGATTGAATTTGCGTCCATTATAGCTTACACGTATTTTTTTCGGTGTACTAATATGCTTTGCTTATTCATTGCCCAAAAACATGTGTACATTTCTGTGCGTTAGTAGTATAATTTATTTATTTATCCCATTTATCGATACTATACGTAATGTGTGCTATCTATTTTTTATTTTATTTTTCTATAACATCTTGCACACCATACCTTTCATTTATCCTTTTATTTGTAATGTCTTCTAGGGAAATGTACTTATCTTCGCTTTAATAAATCAATTACAAGGGAACCCATTATTCTGATGTATTTATACTTCATATTGCAAGACGATGTGTGTATATTATATACGTACATATGTCAGGCTGTTGGTGTGGATGTTTGTGTAATCGCTCGTTGCTAAAATTAACCATTGAGTATGTGCGAAAAGTAAAAAACGCTATTTTCAACGCTTAATAATAATGAGTTTATAGTAGTCCTTACATCGTAATATTTTAATTTCTTTTTCTTCAACAAATTTCAATTTTTCGGAACAGAGATCATTTATCATGTAATTTTAGAGCACTGAGCCATCTGCTAGGTGACGCACAATGAAGGTTTTTTAATTTTATGGAACTTGCACAAACGAAATGCCTCCTACGATCTGCTCTACTCGATTCATCGATGAAAACGATTATTATAAATATTCACTCGCATTTAACTAATTTATTTATTTGCATTCATTTGCATCTATAATGTATAAACGACTGGTCCATTAGAACATGTATATAAACATGTATATCAACACACACACGCACACGCGCACGCGCGCACACACACACACACACACACACACACATACATATATATATATATATATATATATATATATATATGATTGTAAGTATGTATGCATGTATGCATGTATGTATATCTAGGAATGTGTAGAATACGCGCGCGTACGTGCTTATAAATGTCTCTTTATGTAACATTTATAGAAAATGTGTTATAATAATTGAAAGTATACATTGATGTTACAGTTATATTTTGTCGTCGACAATCACGTACAAATGATAGGAGTCAATTTATAATAGAGAACATCTAGTTCTCACAATCCCAACAAAGCAACTCTGGCATGTTTTTTTTTTTTTTTTTTTTTTTTTTTTTTTTTAAACCGTACATCATATTATTCCATTTATTTGTTAATTTACTTCATTTTCTTATTTTTTATACCATAGTATTCATTCACGCGCTATAAATATTGCACATTTAGAGGTAAAATTAAGGCAAATGAAAAATACACTACGGAATGAGCTGAAAACAATGTCATGAATGTAAAATATAATATTGAAAATCAAAACGTCAAAAGTTTTCTCGTTCAACGCCATCTCGTTGACAGAGACTTTAACATCTAACTACACACTATTACATATCGTTACAAGAAATTTTTGTAAAGAAAATTTAATCTAATCTACATTATCAAGGGATTTGACTACAAAATTACAAATTAACAGCGATTTTGTTTCTATTTATAAAATATAAACATTTTTTTTAAATATGCTATTATAGTAATTTAGAGATTTAATTTTGACTAATTATATCGATAAAATACATTTTAATGTCATATTGGACGATCCTAAGGCAACGGCGAGAGCCCGCTGAACCGCTTAATGCTCTGTTTTTCTTTGAAAAATAATGACTGCTGCAACGTGCGGATATTCCGCGGATGTTCCTTCATTTTTATGAAAGACTACGCCTATCACAGAATGACTTTTTCAATAAAATTTTCGTTCAATGCCTTAAACTCATTTATCATTCAAGCTCATCGAGTCATTATTAAAGAGCGAGGAACAAGATCACTTTATCATCGTAACTGTACACTCGAGACTTTTTTTGTTTGTGTTTGTTTTTGTTATACAGAGAGTATTCGTTTATTATCATATTAATAAAATTATGAAATTTGCTTGACATGGAAAATGATAACTCTTAACGTGCTCATTTACTTTTCTTTATCAGACAGTATGTTGTACGTCGATTAATATCAGGCAATTCTCGACAATTGTTACACGATCGTTTTGATATTATAAACAAACCGGAACGAGATTAGAACGAGATGCAAATATTAAAAATCACAACCTCGTAATTCTAAAAGAATTAAAATAAAGTATTCCTTTTAATTTGATTAATTTATTACACTTACTTATTTTACAATAATGACATTGACAAGTATACAAAGATAAATTAGATTATGAATGAAGAAGCAATCTACCGACTTCTTAATTCATCTGCGTTGATTAAATTTACATTTTGATTTATATTTTGAAATATATCCTCTACAAAACGTCAACGCTGAACATAAATTTCTTTACAAATCTGAAAAATAGTCTTGTTCGAATTTAAAGAAGAAGAAGAAGAAGAAGAAGAAGAAGAAGAAGAAAGAAAGAAGAAAAGAAAAAAAGGGAAGAGGGTGGACGAAAACACCTCAATCGCTTGGAGCGTTTCGCTAGATCTATCGAGCTTCCATTCGCAACGAAATCACCAAGATTTCACTTCGCATTTAAAATAATGGATAAGTCTTGGGGTCTCGCAATTGTCGCACTGTCGGATTGTTCGTATTATTTTGATTTCTAATATACACGAATCGTCTCACGGAGGAGAAGAGTGCAAGTGAATCACTTCAGTTAAAGGGCAGCCAAAGTAGCGTTATCACCTTCCATCGTCTGTAAAATATGTGAGAACATGTTTTGTTCGCTTAGCCATAATTTGGCATGCGTCCACTACAGAGAGAATAACAATGACGTTCCATGCGCATAAATATTTATATCACATAGAGAAATTCGAATAAAAATATATAATAATACACCTAGTGGGAATTAGTCATGAATGTGAAGATGCCAGAAAGTGGCGCTAAACTTGGGATTAGTCGCTCGCGATTTTGTTTACTTTGTACAGTGACATTTAACATTTAACAGCTGTTAAATCCATTTGCTATGCGACACGTAGTTATAAGCATCGTTAAAGGCAGTAATTTTTAATATAACTACGGTGAAAGTGAATTTGTTTTATTTGGGTTATATATATTTTCTTTTTTAAGAGAGTTGCGTAGTATATTGACTGAAGAAAATTTTAGCGTAGCAAATGGATTATCGGGAGCAAAAGAATTTCCAAAGACCTCAAAGTGAAAGTTTTTTATTCTTATGGATATGCTCACTCCATAAATAAAAGTATTATCGAAAATCATAAAATTATATCATAAATCCAAATTTAAATTTTTAAATCCGAGTGGCCAAGAATATATATATATATATATATATATATGTATATATATAAAGAGACATATGCATATCTTCGATAGAAAATAATGAATATAGGAAGAGAGAATCGCATTTATTCACTACTAAACATTAATCTACATCGAAATTTAAGTAAAATATAACAAACTTCTACAAAAAATATACACCAAATTACTTGGATATTACAATCATAACCACTGAGTTGCCAACTACTGTCTTCTAGAGTCATGTGAGTCATGCATGAAGATTCATGCTTCTCGATTCGATTAATCACTAAAGCTAAACATATAATTGAAATGTTCCAACTTACCGGGGGAGTTTGTGGAGCTAAGGTATGTTTACTCATAACAATAGTCGTGGTTTTCAGATCTTTCGTTCCACCGGGAGATTTTGGTGGAATCGGAGTCGTCGAATCGACTGGACTATTAGGCTTATTAACTAATGATTCCGCTGCCCTTACAACATCCAAAACCTGAATTATAAGTAATTACATTGATTATGGCCTATTCTTATAACGAATTAATAAAAAAATAAAATAAAACAAAAACAAAAGGGACGGGGGGAGGAGGGGGGGGGAGAAAATACATATTATTAAAGGTAATTGACATTAATACCTTTTCGGGCGTAGTTTTTTCTCTAAATTCCAATAGAGCACGTTCGCGTTCTTCTTGTTCCCAAGCGACTAATTCCGCCTTCATTTCTTGTTCTTGACGCAAAGTCGCCGCTTCTTCGTCGTCTCTATCTAGACTAGAAACACTCTGCGACAAGGATTTGGCATCTTCAACTGTGATAGTATCTTTGGATTCTTTAGAGGATGTCTTTGACTCCTTTGAATCTCTACCCGAAATTAAATAATTTTGGTCAATTTCATTTTTGTCGTACCCTTTGCACACCACGAGTGTAATTGTATTTCCGGAACTACGTAAAATGTTAACAGCTTCTTGATGAGTTGCACCGAGAAGCGATGTACCATTAACTTCCAACAATCGCATTCCAACCTGAAATAAGTTTCAAGTTATTAAAAATCTCCTATCATTTATACAAATTCTATAATATTCCCAATAAGCAAATAGGCTACGCTCATGATAATTCGAGCTACGAGATATTACGATTACACATGTGGCGTATTTACTTTTAATCTCCCGTCCCTCTTAGCCGCTCCACCAGAGTTGATTTTAGAAATAAAAACTCCTTCATCGGTGTGATCAAGCGGATTTCCTCTTTGTCCCTTCAGTCCACCCTTGATATGCATGCCTAGTTTCTCACCAGGATCTTTTATTATCAAAAGTTCCTAAAAATATAATACAAATGATAAACTGCCCGAATAATATTAACAAAAAAATCTTACAGTTTCAAAATTAACGTTCTTTTACAGATACAAATCTATTGCTTCAAACATATAAAAACAACTATGCATTATCATGTATCGAAAAATGTAATTGACAAATGACAATATAGAAAAATAAAAACAACAACAACAACAACAACAACAACAACAACAACAAATAAGCTACTACTCCTATTTACAATAATGTGCGATAATACAATAAACAGTCATAAAAAAAAGCTAAAAAAAAAAAAAAATCGTGAAACATTTTAAGACTAAGAAAGCTTTATGAATAAAAAAATAGTAGAGATTTATTGATATAGGGATTATTATAGAGGTCATACTTCATTTTAGAGTACTTACTGTCACAGGAATATACTCTATATCGACCAGCTTGTGGAATTAAATGATATGCAATTGCATTAGGATAACGATACGCTTAAATACAATGCAGTATCGATCAAAGTGAAAAACAAAAAACTAACATGAAAGAATAATAATAATAAAAAAATAACGGAAAAAATAACAAAAAAAAAAAAATGATGAAATTATTAATGTTATGTTTATTAGAAAAGAAATGAATTTGTACTACCAACTGTCCTATGTAATATATAAAAGTATCTATGATTATTATAAGTACTGTTACGTTGATTTTCTTTTTTTTTTTCTTCTGAAGTTCGAAGAAACTAATTATTAATAAATTTCAAAAATTTTACATATAATCTATTAACTTATAAAAAGTTAGTCAACACATAATAGAACACGATTAGCTCTATCAAAGCCATGCATACTGTAAAAATTTTTATAAGAATATACGATGAAAATATTCTGTTATAATATTCCTCTAAATGATATTTTGTCTAAATATTGTTAGTTGAAGCACACGAGCCTTACGTTAAGCTTGTTAGACGAGATGAGCGGAGAAGATAATAAAGCTTATGCTTTTAAAACGCTGCGATAAGGAAATGCACTTATTATCGTCGATTTATCGATTAAAATATACCTGATAATTTTCTGGTAATGGATCATGCTGAACAGTTAAGATTATCTGATCTCCCGGTTGCAGTAATTCCATCACAGCCTCTTGATGCGTCGCTTTGGTTATATCGGTCCCATTGACCTTTAATATTCTATCACCCATTCGCAACTTTCCGGACTTGGCAGCTATACCACCGGGAACGACCTAAAATCGACAATTACATCGCACATTAGGAAAACATCATTCATTATCATTAATTCGATAATTCATATTCATACAAAGTCCTTACGTGGGAAATGAAAATTCCCGGCTCCTTTGCTCCAAAAGGCGTACACGAATGATCGGTACCTCCAATTATACTAAAGCCAAGTGATCCCTCCTTAACGAGAATGACATCCTAAACGTAGATTTGCATTATTAGCGAGTGTTTGGGCGCAGAAAGTCTCAATTACGATCATTTACAATTTGCATTAGAAACTCGTAGAGCTTATGAATAACACGAGTTGAGAAATAAAACAAATCGATTAAGCATTTATTGACAGAGCTGTGGCCAATTTTTGAGGAGTGGGAATGGTAATCGTGGACAATGGATAAAAAAAAACACATACACACATACATACAGCAATTTATGTATTTGCATCTACAGTATTGACCAGGAAGACGATCTCCCATTCCTTTCTAATAATATTTACATTTGCTACAAGCGATAATATTTGCAGTGATTGTGAAAACATAAAAGAAAAAATTACCTTCCATAACTCGCTTTCACGGTTTGACACAAAGAAGAAGAAGAAGAAGAAGAAGAAGAAGAAGAAAAAACAAAAACAAAAAAATAATAAACCAAAAACAAAAAAGACAACAGTAATATATGTAAACAGTGGTGCTTTTGAAAGAGTGCGATAGAAAAAGCTTGAGAATTATTTAATTGTTATAAAAAATTATTTGAAATTGAAATGATAACCTTTCTTTCTTAAGAGTGCTCCTTTGATTGATTTCTATATATAAATATATATATATATATATATATACATACGCACACACACACACATATATATATAGAGCTTTCAATATTGTATCATATGTATCACGATTTATGCATAAATCATTGAATTAGAAACACTGTGTATTAAAAATTGCTTTCCTTCCCCCCCCCCCCCCCAACCCACCGCCATGCAAATAAACACACAATACAGTGGAACCAAACAATGTACTAACATCCTTAAAGTTTTAAAATCGTATTATCGCTCCAATAATAGGAAATCCTGCTTGAATAGTTAGATAATTGTTATTGGGATGATATTAATTATGGCCGGCAGTGTTTTTTTTTCTTTTTTTATTTGTAGTTAGCGCAGAATAAATACTAAGGTCGCGACGTTGCACGACCAGTTAATAAAATAAAATAAAATAAATAAATAAACGGCACAACAAGATTCAAAGGATAAGGCGAGGCGATAACGTGAGCGGCAATGAAAAAAAGGTGGAGCACTCTTAAAAGTTCGCCCCTCTCCCTCATATCAGAACATTGTATTTACAAATGAAGAAGCTTGTAAATGAGTTACGGAGAACCAACGGGGCGGCACGTACCTCGATTATGACCGGCCTCACCAGCTGGTTGTCGGTGACGCGCGTCACGACAGTCTCCGTGAGAGTGCTCTTTGTGATGGTTTCCGTAACTTTACCAATAGTCTTTGGCGCCGGGGGGAAATTAACGTCCCCGGGCAGAGCGTCGGGCTGCTTGATCGTCACGGTGACGGTGGGTCCCTTTTGGGAGGAATCTGGTGAGGGCGAGGAGTTTGTCGGGGGTCGTAGGAAGTGAGCGGGGATCATGGCCTGAAATTCTTCGTTGGTGATAGGCTTCGGTACCTGAATGTCCTCTTGCGAGTCCGGACTCTTCTCGTCGCCGGGCGTCGGTGTCGCTGTCGGTGTCGGTGTCGGTGTCGGTGTCGGTGTCGGCGTCGGCGTCGGCGTCGGCGTTGGCGTCGGCGTTGGCGTTGGCGTCGACGTGGACGTCCAAGTCGGCGCCTGGCCGAGCGTTGTCGTGATGGTGCTGGTGCTCGTGACGCTGGCAGCCGCGGCTACCTGGGAGTTGAATCTCGGGGCCGGCAACTGCTGGCTGATGCTCTGCCTTGGGGCCGGTTGCGGTAGTGTCGAGGTCGCGGGCGGACTCGCCATCTTCTTCGGCCTCTCGTCCACGCCGTTCATTTTGGCGATGCCGTTGATCGCCGGCGAGGGCTCGCTCTTCGCCGATGCCGGGGTCTTCGAGGTGGGACTCGGCGAGAGAATTTTGTCGGCGTCGAGGGAGCGCCGATAGCCCGCGTAGCCCGGTCTGTTCGCCATGTAGCTGTTGGCGCTGTAGAGGCCCGTGTAAGGCTTGGGTGTGCCGATTACCAGGGGCGACTTTTCCGCGGGTGTGAGATTGGCTGGATTCGCCTGGGAGAGAGGTATTTCGCGCTCGACGACCAGTCGAACGAACCTCTCCAGGCCCGTTAATAAGCTCACGGCCTGCTCGTGTCGTGCGTCCGTCATTTCAACTCCGTTTATCTAAAAGATCAACGTTAGTGGGCACCTTGAAGGCCACCTTCACCCGCAGCGCGAAGGCTCAACACGATACTTTACCGGCATTCTCCAAAGTAAAATTCAAAAATTCGAATTGCCAATAAAGCCTACCATAATTCATCATACTTAATTGCACTCTAGATTATTATTAACGATAAGTGACAATTGGATTGGTTGCTCGTTGAGCAATAATCCCAAGCGTCCTGGTTGTTTATTTAGCCTTGCTTAAGCGACTTTTGTCGAGCTCATTGCGATGTCTCGCTCTCGAATCCCAATACCCAATAATTAGAATTCCTAATACAATATGCGCTGACTTACTCGCTATAATCGACGACTTACCGATACGACCTTATCACCGACGCATAATTTTCCATCCCTCTGTGCGACTCCACCCTCGGTTATCCTCGAAATAAATATGGAATCACTGTTGGGCTTGTGCGGTGGCGAGCCTTTGCCGCCGGCAATGCTGAAACCTAATCCATTTTGATCTCTAATCAATGTCGTATGAACTAGAACGGGCACCAATGGATCTGGACTCTGTGGCTTCACCGAGCTCATCAAGGCTTCGGAATTTTTCCGCTGGACAAAACAGAGGAGAATTAAAAACGAGCCTCACACCGGGGCTACGAATTTTTTTTTGCTACAAGCATTATTAATGAATCAACCTTTATCGTATCATCGGCTTCGCCGTTCTCGAGATTATGGGAAAGCGTGGTTGAAGATACGTAAGATGTCGCACTCGGTGCTCGGCTAGTACTCATACTCGAACATACGGAGTCTTTTCTGACAGACATCTGAACATTTTAATTGCCGTTAATCTCTCAATCGCATCAAGGGGTTTTACGATTAAAATCATATAATCGTGCATTTATGAATGCGCTTGGCAATATGCGCTTTTAACGATCAATTTATTTATCGAGCGTACTATAAATAATACACAAGGTTAAGGGGGTGGGATCATCGAGCGCAAGGAGTTGAAGGAGGTATAGTGGTACGTACAATTATATTGATTGGAGGGGGAAGGTGGGGGTGGTTTGGGATGGGTATGGGGAAAAAGGGGCGGGATAAAAAAAAAAAAAAAAAAAAAAAAAAAAAAAAGGAAAACACAAGTGACAAATAAACGTAAATATAATTTCGATAAGAAGCACTTATAACAAACGAGTGCGTTTTGCAGTCTCATAGGAGAAAGAACACGGAGACTAAGCAATGCTATACCTGTTCCGATGGTGGCATTATTCTCGTAACTTCTCTGATAATGACCAAAACGAGAACACGACCGCAGGCTTTTAAAACCTCAACGGCATCGTAATGGTCTACGTTAATGACGGATATGCCGTTGACGGATAGTACCTTGTCGCCAACCCTCAAACCCGCTAAATCAGCGGGCCCACCTATTAAGAAGATAATTTAATTAAAAGTGACGAAATTTTTCCAGCCCATGATTAAATATTAAGCCAAGACTTTAAACACGTTGATAATAACAATAACAATAACAATAACAACAACAACAACGACAACGACAATAATAATAATAATAATAATAATAATAATAATAATAATAATAATAGCACTAAGAGAATATAATAAATAAGAAAAATAAATAAAACAATGAAAGAATGAGAGAAAGAAAGAAAGAAAGAAAAAACAATCTTTAGTGATAAAAGCTGGCCCCGGATAAAATTACGTATCGCATTGCTGCCATTTATTGCCAGTCGAAGCGAATGGTTATTGTATTACGATGCAAATTGAAAACAGTACCAATTTACCATTGCCATATACTTTAAAGGTCATTCGCCTTAACATACTCTATAATAATCTATAATTAAATTTTATTCACGCGCTTATCTTTTGCCTTACGATTGCCAAAGAAAGACACATGTTCCTCGACAATTGGAAGGAAAGAAAAAGGCAAGAAAATAAGAAGGTGGAGGAAATAAACGTAGATCGAGAGGAGCAGCCATTGGCCGTCATTAGCATTTAGAAAGAAACGAGTCCACTAACCTTCCGTTACTCTCGAGATAAAAATGCCTTCGTCATCGCCTTTGAAGGGCGTGGAACCTATTCCACCAGCGATGGACAATCCCAGTCCTCCGGTCGTACGCTCGATTTGAATCTCGTACTCTTCCTCACGGATCTCTATCGACGGCTCCGTGTCCGATAACGCACCTGCAACATCATCGTCGACGATAAACAATTATCATTTTCACTTCGTCACGCGGAACGAACATTATATTGTTCGCTGCCGTTATTAAAAGGAAACGCACCGTAGCGCGTGATGGGCCGTCGAATTTTCGGCCTCCGCTTTACACTCTGCCTGACGTATAGTTTATAAACTTTTGGCATTTTCACATTTCTTTATAATGCTACTTCGAGACACGTTATCGGGAGCCAATTAAGCCTAATGCCTATGGGAACTCGCAAACGACTAACGGCGAGGCTCGCGACGGGAGACGAGTAGAAGCGAAAGCGCGAAGCGATATCGCGTTATCTTATCGCCTATCTATCTCGACGCGTTCCCCACTCTCTATTCATTTATCTGTGTATCTGTCCATCCAATTGTCTATCCATCGACCTATATATATATATATATATATATCTCTCTCTCTCTCTCTCTCTCCCTCTCTCTCTCTCTCACCTACTCTTTTCCCGCCCCCGCCAAACTACCGAAGTTGCTCGTGTCGAATCGCACGAAGATACGTAAGTAAATATTAGTGTAAAAGAAAAGTGTGAGCCGCGCGTCTCACTTTATACGCGTCTATAATTGTGAAAAACAAAACAACGAAAGAAACCAAACGAGCCAACTAAGGTGGAATTCTTAATATTAAAAAAAAAAAAACATGATGCTAAACATGTTTTTGTATCGAGTGCTCTCCTACTAGGAAGAGCATTTGACTTAAATACAAGACCCAATTCCTATTATCATTATCAAACAATGTCATAATTTTCTTAGACACACAACGTAAAATAATAATCTTAGAAAATTGCGTAATATAATGTACACGTCGCGATCAAGCGCTTGAAAGCTTATTTAAGACTTTACGACTGACGACACGTATTGCAGCAGAAGACAGCAGAAGACAGTAGAGAGCATACGCGGGGAAGAGGAATTTATCATTATTTCCAATATTACAATATTAATTAAAGCAGAGCAAGTCGGTGCTAGGAATCCATTTATCCATTTGATATGCCTCGCATCTCTCCGAGGATGAGTAAGTTGGGCGTGCATACCTTGACTGTGGCCGTCGACGTTCTCGTTGGACTCGCCGGTGTACGTCTTGTAGGTGGTGGTAGCTCCGGGTGTCGTAACAATCGTTGTCGGCGTTGGCGCTTCATCCGTCTTTTTCATCAATGCCTGTGAAAATTCAAGACCTTTCTAATCGACTGCCAAAGCCCAACGGACCAACGGCCCCGAGCCCTTTGACAGGCCGCGCCTCATCGACGCATATCAAAAAAAGAAGATGTAAACGATATTAATAATGCAGCTATTGAAACTGAGCCGACGCACAATCGCGGACTCTTGTTAATGTCATTTTCCAAACAAGTCAAATAATTAAGCCTTCGACATACGTACAGTAAGAAACAACTAGATTGTACAGTAAAAAGTAAAGTCGAGCTACCTAAAGTATATAAAACACAAGGCTGCCAGCAGCATCATTGTAGAGTGGATGGTACAAGAAGAAGAAGAAGAAGAGGAGGAAAAAAAATAGAGTAACGAGTTAATTCACACACGCGCGCACTTACGGAAAGGAAAATAAAATACAGTAAAGTTTTGGTAAAAGATGTATCTTTCTCGTTATACATAAAGAAGCAGCAGTCAGTCAGTCAGACACACACACACCGACACACGCGCGCGCGCACGCACACATATGTATATATATATATATATATATATATATATATATATATATGTGTGTGCGTGTGTGTGTGTGTGCGTGTGTCTGTGTGTGTGCGCGTGTGTCTGTGTGTGTTCGTGCGTGCGTGCGCATGTGTACATACAAGATACGTATAATTTAGCGGGAAAATCGGCCATGCTACAGGCAAAAACCTGCCTTGCAAAATCCAGAAGTAGCATTTACAAGAGTCATATTGGCATAGAAAACAAATGTTTGTAACTACAGAAAATTAAAAGGTCGTGCGACAAAAAAAATACTAAATGCAATGTAAGTGGTAACTCTAAGGGCAAAAAATTTATCTGAAATTAGACTAATCCATTTTTCAAATTACCCACGCACTCGCGCGTTACTTAGTATCGTATAAATAAGTATCTTCTTCGTTTATTTGAGCAGATTCAGGACGCTTAAATCATTGCGACTTTCTTCACTTTAAATGATAAAGGAATACACATTGCATTGTTGTATCTGCCATCTTTCAGCATCATTTCATTTTTATTTTATTAAACCGCGTGTCTCCTGAATCTGTCAAATTTATCAAGCACAATTGTTATACGACAAAGAGCACAGAGAATTCAGAGAAATTTTTTCTTAGTGTACAATGTAATAAAAAAAAAGCACATATAAATATATATATATATATATATATATATATATATATATATATATGCATATTATGTTAAATAAATAAGAATGAAGTTGATCAACGTTTGTAAGAAACAATCAAATACATACATATATACGTACGTACATATACATAAACAGTTATACATATTTTTATATTTATGTATGTACGTATTACTATCGTGTGTGAGTGTGTGCGGGCGCCCGCGCGCGCCTTTGTGCGCATGCATGTATGTATGCACATGTGTGCAGATGGATGTAAAATTAATATTGAGCTCTACATAAATTTCTTTATATGGTTAAGTGGTGCTTTTTCAAACAAATAAGAGTAAATCGTAAAATACTTACAGTGCTTAGTTTATAGTAAACATTGAATTGTGGAATTAATACGAAATATGTTAACACACGCATATTGGATAAAGAATACCCTCTAATTATATATATATATATATATATATATATATATACATTATAATTACATAATTAAATTAAAAATTATATTCCACGAAAAGATTGTTATTTAATGTTCAACATTATTGTATTTTAATATTTCAGCATTGTAATTTATTAAAATTTTTAATTAATATGAAGAACGTGAACGATTAATATTAATTATTATTGTAATGTTAAAAGTTAAATTGTTATTTACATTATAAATGCGAGTTAAGCTGAAATATAAACGGAAATTGTCTTGTCACGAAATTGTACAAAGACAGCGAAAAACAAAAACAACAAAACATATATGGTCCGAGCGGTATTCTTAACCCAATTAAACAATTAAACAATTAAACGAACAATTAAATTCAATATAAAGAGCGATAGTTGTAATGAGAGTGTTAACAATCTTATAATGAGAATGCACATATAGAAATAAGTGTCGAGCTCAAGTCGAATTTATTTCAAATTTTTTCATTGCTTGGCGTTATAATAAATTGCAGCAGATAAATAAGTCGAGAGCCCATCGTGACGAAGAGAAGGAGGAGGAGGAGGAGGAGGAGGATGAGGAGGAGAAGGAGGCTAACCTGAGCAATGATGGAAGCAACTTCGTCCTTGTCGATTGAGCTGTGAATACGCTTGTTTTTCAGGTGGTGCGGGGTGTCCCGGCGATGAAGCCTGTTTGGCTTCCCGGATTCACCCGCACCACCGTAATCGGCATCTTCGGTTATAGCAAAATCGACATGCCTTTGCATTTCCTCGCTCTCCGACTCCACGCCATCGACATCATCATGATCGTCATTGTCATCATCATTACACCCAACCCTCGACCGCGTTACCGATTCTTCCATCTCCGCGTCCTGCAAACAGGATCCCTCGCTCACAACGCGCCTCGTATGCACATCTTCGTCTTTTACGACTAACACTTCAATATTCAGTAGTTGCGACCCTTTTTTCGCCATACAATTTTTACTTTCTTTCGTCAAGTTTTTGCTAATTACGATGTATGAAAATAAGCTTATTGTAAATGCATCAAAAGCAGATTAAACATGGACGCGTTTCCTTACTCTAACGTTGTCGCTCCTTCATTAATCGGACATTTTCTTTCTTTATTGCTACTACTTATTACAATTGCACGGTACATCAGCAATTACGAACGTATTAGGCTCGAGTTCCGAATTATTATTATTATTTTTTGTTATTTTGTTATAATTATTTTATACTTCAAACGAGAGGGTATAATGTAAGTAGGCAATAATTTTCACGATGTAGCTATAGGAAAGCAAATCCTTCGGACAAGTAAACATAAAAGATTGAGAGAATAGAAGAAAAAAGTAGTCATATGGATTACGTCACTAGATATTTCAAAACAAATAGTTATATTTTCGATAAATCAATTAATCTACAAATGTGTCGCAAAATTGTATAATTAATTTCTCGGAATTATTTGCATTATTAAAATTACGATAACCGTATTAGCGTGACATTTCTAAAATATATTTAAAATATTAGGAAAAAAAGCTTCGACTAATGAGATTTATTTCAAAGAGTTTTTTGCATTATTGATTTCAGATATCACGATTTGGCTAATATTACTCGGCAAAAAATGTTTTACACACGTATACGCACGGAAATAATCATTACGGCAAATCGACTACACTAGCCTTGAATGATAATGTTTTTATTTAAATGAACTTCTAAGTGAATGTAAATTAATGTTTAAACCAAAATGGAAAAATGCGTAAACAAATAGATGGCTTATAATTGTTCGCACATACATAACTTTCAAATTCTATTATCCCGTCTCTCGTCCAACGATATTAAACACTTTAATAGCTATTTTCGTGAAAGAATAAAGGATTAATAAGAAATTGCCAAAGTTTCCTCTCACTAAACTTCGCAAGAATATTTTCGAAAATTTTCTTCATTTATCACCGCAAGACGGCGGATAAATAAAAGGAGCAATGGTGCTCTAAGGACGTTCCGAAAAGGACGCGAGACGCGAGACGCGAGCGTATTCTCCGGGGAAAATTGCCTCCCCAATGCTAAATAATGAAAGTCACGAAGTAAGTCGCGAAAGTTTTCTCGACCAAATAATAAATTTGGTGGCAAAAGCGAGAGCGACATAGGACATAAAGGACGATGATAATGAAGCCAGCCTCGGTCCGCGCGAGCTTTCGCCTTAGAGTAAGTCAACAGCGTCCGTCATTTATTGGGTGGCGTCAATATAATGAGTGTTACACGTTGGAAATTTTAGTACATAGCCAAGGAAGCGCCCTGAAAGAAAATTGCTATTAATGACACTTACACCGATGGCCTCTGGCTTAGTGACGGCGGCGTGCGCCCCGCCGTTGGCCGACTCCTTTTGAACGGGACTCGGGGCCGCCCTCGGCAGCTCGCAGACGCCTGCAGCCTGGGCCTCCCGCTGAACGAAGGAGCGATTGAAATCCTCGTGCATGAAGGCGTCGGCCTCGACCTTGTCCAAGCCGAACGTTTGCGAGACGTCCTGCGTAACAGCAACCGTTTAATGAGCTCGCGCGCACGCGCACGCGATACACAGCGTGTTTTTCTTTTTCTACGTTCGTTATTGAACCATACGACATTGCCGATATATCCAACAGCTAATATTGCCATACTGACCTGTTCGTCCGCGGAGCCAGAACGACTGTCGTTCTTTCCTTTGCTAAAGAGCTTGTGAGCTTTTGCTTTCAGCTCTTTCGGATGAGGAGTGTTCTGTCTGACGAATGGAGTCTGTGGGAAACATGGTTTTACTTATATGCATGCCTTATCCTTCTCTGAATGCGTTCGCTCGCGAAAAACAAAATGTAAATTAAAGCCGAACTGGTGATGGGGATATGGAGAGAGGGGGAGGGAGGTTATGTGGTGGGGATTGGGAGGGATGGGATGGGAAGAGGTGAGAGAGGAGGGGATCGAGTCGGAGATGGTGGCGATGGTATGAAACGAGATGCTTCAAGAAATTGTCGATTGAAAATAAAACAATTAGGCCGTTTGTTAAAAATCGCAGATAATCGCGAATAGGAACCGTAGAGACGCGCGTCTGACATTAACTAATGATGGTGCTCATATTAATTTATAGTCGTTAGTTACGTGCTTACGATATAGATATATCTAAATATTATATACCATGCATTTCCTATGCAGTTGCACACATATATGGATTGCTATATAAAAAAAAAAAAAAAAAAAAAAATAAAAAATAATTAATAT
>NW_011948425.1:842033-844888 GCF_000503995.2 Ceratosolen solmsi marchali | reverse complement strand
AAAAAAAAAAAAAAAAAAAATTAAAAATAATTAATATATATATATATATATATATATATATACATATATACATATATATATATATGTATGTCAAAATTTCTCTCACTACTGTACGTAAGAGGATATCGTATTGTCAGTGCAGTATCAAATAACAACTATATATATATATATATATATATAAAACAAAGATAACGTTGATGCACTATATACCTTTTTATTCTTAATTGCTCAGACGGTGCCTCCGAGGCACCAAAAGAAGAGAAACCAAAAATTAGAAACCTGAAAAATCATAGCCATTCTAATTGCTATTATTCTCTCTATTTAAGAATTAATTGTGTGCAGGACTAATATCGATAAAAAATTTTAAAAAAAGAAGAAAAAATTATAATGACAATTAGTGTGTGTATTCCCAGGTGTACTCGCAATAACTTTTTAATAAAGTAATACATAGTTTTGAAGGGACAGCCGTTTTACATTAAAGTGCCTATCTACGTGCTCACGGATGTGTGCGGATTTATGCGCGCGTGTAAAAAAAATATCCAAGAGGTGATCGTATATAATTCGGTAATAATAAAAAGGTATCGTTATCATGAATTTGGGGAGGGGAAAGAAACCGCGTAAAGATATCGATCTAAGTAAAATAAGAGCACATACGGTGTACCAGGGTATCTCGTTACGTGATCGATTTCTTCTCCATGGAAATAACAAAAAAAGAAAAGCAGAAGAAAAAAGATCCGAATGCCTTTGGTATTGCAACGAAGATACGATACCCCAAAAGGTCTCTCACCAAGACATCAACATTTTCAGAACTAAAGACTGAATGCCTATAATCCTAGAGCAAAAGGTCGTATAAAAAATTACGTCGCGCGCACTCGTGAAAAAGTATAAAGAGAATGAAAAGAATGAAAAGAATGAAAAGAATGAAAATAATAATAATAATAATAATAATAATAATCATAATAATAATAATAATAATAATAATAATAAGAAGAAGAAGAAGAAGAAGAAGGATAAGAAGAACCGAAAATGAAACATAAAACAGAAGCAGTAGTGATATGAGCGATGACAGAAATGGCCACGGCAAATAGCAACAGCAACGGCAACAACAACGGCACCAGCAACGGCAACGGCAACAGCAACATCAACGAAAATAGCAACGAAAATAGCAACAGCTATAGCGGTAGCGATTAAGGTGGCAGCGGCGGTGGCGGCGGCGACGGCTGCAGCGGCAGTAACAAAGACTAGCGATTAAGAGTGAGCGAGTGCGGCTTCGTCCTCATCGACCCCCATCTACTTTAAACGTGTTAACTGCAGTCCGAATGAGCGTGGCGAAGCCACCCATGCACGACTTTCTCCCCCGACGCGACAATTAGAGAGACAAAAAGAGAATAGAGAGTGGTGCGTATCGCAAAGGGAGCACGACTAGGACGGGGCTGGATAATGGAAAGGGGAATATTGGTGGTGGTGGTGGTGGTGGTGGTGGTGGTGGTGGTGGTGGTGGTGGTGGTTGTGATGGTAATGGTGATGGTGATGATAGTAGTGGCAGTGGCGGCGGCGGCGGCGATGATGTCTCGCCGGGGACGTCTCACCTCCTTGTCGGCCTCCGGTGGCTCATCCGAGAACTTCACCGAGTGCGTCCTCGAGTGCTCCCGCTCCGACCAGGCTTCCTCGTCGCTGCTCCCGGCCCCGATCTCGCGCATCTCGCCAGCAGTTCCGGCGGCCGAGGTCGCCGAGGCCGAGGACGTGTTGTTGTTCCGCACGCCGACAATCGCGCCAAGACGCGAGCTCTCTGTGAATTATCGAAACATATGATTTAGCGAGATTGACTGTTGATCTCGCTCGTTCCCTCATAAGTAGCACTGTTGGGGCGCTCGGTTGGACTGCCACGGGAATACTCGAGACGCCGAGGGGGTCAAGATGATTTTAATTGGCCGATGACGGCACGTCGAGTTTATCAAATAACGGGCACCGATGGTAGCCAGCTTACGTGCGAGATGCTTTAATAACAATAAGGAGGAAAGGCGAAGCCTCGATTATCGAAACCCGACCTGTTGGCTATGCCGAGCTGGCAATAAGCCGATAAGGTAAATTCCACGGCGAGACATTGCCATCTCCCCTCTTCGTCTCGTTTTGCAGCTTATAATAAGCTTCCGAGCGGTTATGATGAGCAAGTTGAGCGTACAATCCGAAAGGCTATCATACTCGTCATCATCGTCGTCGTCATCATCATGCCGGGAACAACGAAACAATCGAACTTTAGTCTAAAATTGGATAGTGGCAGGCTATTCCGTGCGATCCGGAAGTGACCCGTGACCCCCTCCCTCCCTCGCCCCTTATCGCAAATCGTCGTCACAGACCCCTCCCCGCCCATGCCATTTTAAGGCCATGGCTAACAAAATTCATGCAACACATACCGTCGTTATGGTATTCGAGTTGAGGCAGGAGAAAGCACGTGAGCACTTCTTGGCCGGTTTCCTCGTCGACGTCCGTCTGGAAGGTGAGCATCGACTGCGCCTGATTCTCGCTCAGCCACACGGCCTTTAAATTTAGATTTATCAGGGAATATGGTAAATACTGTAGTCTATTCCCGGAGACGTCGAGGACGTGAAGATCCGTGCACTGGCCAACTTCCGTCGGTAGATACTGGAGCTTGTTGTCCCTCAGCGACAGGACGCCGAGTTTCTTCAAGTTGCCTGCTCCGCGGGAAGGAAACAGAGCGGAAAAGGGGTTGGAGATAAATATTAATGTCTCGCTGCCATCGCGTGATTACGAGTTAAGTTTCGAGCGTTCGCTCGCTACTTCCAGACCTCTTGGAATAGGTTCCCACCCGCTTCCCTCCCAATCGCCATGACGCT
>NW_011948425.1:794596-842011 GCF_000503995.2 Ceratosolen solmsi marchali | reverse complement strand
GGGAGAGCTCATAATTTCGTTAGCCTCGTTGCGCTAATGGCGCACAATGCATTATGTTTTACGAATATTGTTCGTGGAGAGTGCTCCTTCGTCTTGCAAATAATACAATAGATAAGAGGGAATTATTAGGAGCTTTACATATAAACGCGATGAATCTTTATAGCACATACTTTGTGCTTTATAAATGTGAAATATTTTAGCCTGATGAGTTCGAAGAAACACGTCCGACTCGATGTAAGTTTAAGATCGAGATTAACGAGATAATTAAAGTTGTGAATATCACATATATATATATATATATATATGCATAGTGATCCATTATTAAGAAGCTCCGTTTTCAAGTAAAAGTAGGGTTATTTTATGACAAAAAGCGCATGCCCATTTTAACAAGTGTACCTCCAGTTTTCATGTTGGATCAAATATTTGTCACTAAAACGTCAATAATCAAGCGAATATCGATAAGATATTTTCAATTTTACACGCGATACTCGATATGTCATACAGATTATAATAATGTTTATTGCAAATTCATAACTGCTTGAATTGAATGTAAAAAAATCGTAAACTTCTACCTTTGACTAATGATGCTGGATTTAAATTGATCTACAATAAATTAATATCGAGTTCTGTACTGTTGAAAGGCGTATTTCGTATATATAACAAAGACATGTATGAGCGAAAGCCATATGTTAAATATCAATAATAATTATTCAAGAAAATGTTAGCTAAATTTTAGAGCAATTGTTAGTAACAATATTTACGTTTTATATACTTAAAGCGTACTTTCTGAATGTATTTTGTTGTTTATTAAAGTACGCCAAAAATTAGATAAAATTAATTCAAATTTTATATTTAGAATGCACGAGGGTGCACGAAAGTCTTCAACTTTTCTTATACTTCTTGCATGTGACTAAAAAAAAATTTTTTTTTAATATTTTATTTTCACATTAAGTATATAAGGAAAATCTTCGCAGTCGTAATAAAACAAGCAAATTAACGATTATAAGAAGAGAGAGAGAGCGAGAGAGAGAGAGAGAGAGAGAGAGAGAGAGAGAGAGAGAGAAAGAGGAAAAAAAAGAGAAGCAATTAATATATATTTTGAAATTTTAATAAAAAATTTTTTTTCATCTAGTACAGCAATAATACGTATTTAATATAAATTTTTATAATTCGATTATATAATTATTAACTTTTTTTCTCTCTCGATAAGAGACCAAAATCATTAATTGCGAAAGTAGATATAAAAACTTAATGAATGAATTACAGCCAATAGATGAATATTCCATAAGGTAGGGGTAATGGAAGAAAAGCAATAAAAAAAAAAAAAAAAAAAAAAAAAAAAAAAAAAAAAAAAAATAGAAAAACAAAAATGAAAAAAGAAAAGGAAAGAGAAGCTATTCTATTGTTTGGACGATGAAGGCAAAGTTAGCAATATACTAGAAATCAAAATTTGTCACTAACTGCAATTAGACTGCGAATTAGATTCCAAAAGTTTATTTTTTGTAGAAACAATTCTCCCGAATGTTAAACATCGATATGCCATTATATGTTACGGTCATACTTTAAAACTTTTAACTCATAATAATTAATGTCTTTTATCTCATTTATCTCACGAGTAGTAATCAGCATAAGAAATCTGTCCATTATCCTATATCCAACGAACAATGAAATAATAAGTTAGAAGAACGGAGACAATGTGTTGCCAAAGTATTGTAAAACGCCAATCGGCTGCTAATGACTTTTAATAATAAAAATGCACGACAGATAGGATGGCAGCTGATATAAGGAGTCGATTAAACCAAAGATTACCAATTTCCGTTGGCAGAGACTGCAGACTGTTCCTATCGACATTAAGATTGTTGAGCTTGACTAGCTTCCCTATTGAGACGGGCAGCTCCAGCAGAAAATTCTCGGTAAGTATGAGCTCCTGGAGGTTGATGCAACTGCCGACGGTAGCATTGAGCACCGAGAGCCTATTCTGATCGACCTTGAGGATGGTGAGCTTGGTGAGATCACCAAGTCCGTCGGGCAGCTTCTCGATGACGTTCTGGGAGAGGTGGAGGTCGGTGAGGGACTCGAGGCCGCCGATTTGCTCTGGCAGATCCTCCAGCCGATTCTCCGAGACGTCGAGGCACACGAGGGTCTTCAGCTCGCCAATTTCCACGGGTAGATGTTGCAGCTGATTGTGGTCCAGCCAGAGCTCCTGAAGCGCAGGTAGCTTACCTATGTGTGGCGGCTTAAGTCCACAGCCAATGTCATTTCGTGATTTAATTGTCATTTTATTGGGAGAATCCTAATCTTAATTCGATATCAGGTTGAGCGGGCAATCAAGGCGACCAGGCCCGACTCGCTTGATTAAAATTATACGTCCATTCGCTTATATTGCCAATGGCATTATTTATACGTCGCTCTAATCGCGAATTACGAACCGAGAACGATAACAATCGCTCGTGCAAATATAAATTGAATTTTTTAAATATTTTAAGCAGTCTTGCATTGGTTTTAATTGGGGTGGGGGGGGGGGGGGGGAGGCGATAAGCGAGCAATGCTTTAATAACCGTTAATTGAAATTTTCATTGTAAATGGCTAATGATTATATTCTACTTATTTCCGAATAATGGTAAATAATTTTTTCAAAAGCCATTAATAATTAAGAGCGATTCGCGAAAGCCTGTCCATGATATTTTTTTGTAGTACCGGATTTAATTTGAAAAGCACATTTATGCAAAATTTTATCACATTTATCGCCTGGAATAATAATACGGTTGAATAGATTGAGAGTTGACGAGGTATTTTACTTTGTTGACAGAATAATTGAAATGCACACAAGCAATGTTAGAGATTAGTAATGGAGATTTGCTGAGATTTAATTATTCTTTTCCACTGGATACTTTCGAATTAGTATTAATTATGATTAACAATACTCTTCTTCTTCGTCTTTTTTTTTCTTCTTCGTTTTCCTTCTGTTAAGGCTACTACTTTAGCTTTCATTATTAAAATCATTCGTATTCGTATGGTGAAAACGTATTTCTAGATTTATATTACGATATTGTTAGTCGTATATTTAAATAAATTAATAGAACTCAATATGACTCGTGGTTGTTATTGTTAGTATGCGTCTACGACTTCACGTTTTTATCTAAAAAAAAAAAAAAAAAAATTATTCTAACATTAGCCGTACAATATGACATAATACTGCCCTTCGTCTTACTCATTTAAATCACTAGTTTAGTTAAAATTTTACGAACTTTCAAAACAATCCAAGTTCTAAAGATAGATAAAAATAATATCAAGTCTCAATAGGGACTGGGGACATTCGTAATAAATAAGAGATTAATGAAGTTATATTTGCGAACGAACCAAGTCAGTCCAAGAATTGCAAACTGCTTACTCAATACATAAAGCCCATCTTGTGTATGTGTAATGGCGATGCTTTGATAAGAAAATGAAAAGTGCCTACTTCATACGTTAGTGAGTCGATTAACGCATTTGAATAAGAGAGAAATTACCAATTCTTCGATGTCATTATCCCCAAGGTCTAGCCTTTCCAACTTTTTCAGCTGCGAAAGACTGTCGGGTAATGACTTGAGCAAGTTTTCCCTCAATTCCAGTGACTGCAGTGCTTCAAGACTGAAATAGAATAGAACAAACTGTTTAACTATTTTCTAAAAACAGTTGAGAATATAAAGAATATAAGAATTATACTAGACAGTTTTAAAGACGATTTTAAATTTTAAATTTAGAACCGAGACATTTTTTTTTTTCTCTAATATGTATCGATCATTGTACACTATATACTATACTTATAGCAAGATAATAAAAAGGAGAAAAAAAAAGATGAAAAAGTTACTATAAATGTATAAAATTAGTAAGACAAGTGTAACCGATGCAATTAATATTGAAAAATTTTAGATTTTCCAATCTTTATATTCATTCGAGATTTATGAAAAAAAAAGAAAAAAAAGCAGCCAACAAAAGAAAATCTTTAAAAACACTTATAATTGAATACATCGTTATATCACTAATTACGCAACTATGCAAAATAAAATAATTTAATACTATAAATGTGGTAAAAATATTAAAAATGATGATTTACCCTCCGAAGTTTGGTGGTAACTGTGAAAGAGACATATCATTGAGGCCAAGGACTGTTAAATTTCTTAGTTCCACGAATCCGGAAGGAAGCCTGAAATATAATTTTCTTCCGTTACCTTCAAATTCTTTTAGAAAGTAATGCATACTAGACATAATACTTTTTAGAATTTGAATAGGACAATGGGCGAATTTATATTTTAAAATACAGAAATGTGTAAGGAATGCTGCATTACATACAAAAGTGAAAAATAGTCGAAAATCCATGTGGCTCTAATTCGGCAAGAATTTTCCATTTTCGCGACAGATCATCTTTACAATCGAACGCCTATGCATTTTCTTTATTCGAATTGTTCATATTCGATCAACGTATATAAACGCGAAACGAGGTATACGCCCAAACGTCACATGTGTGACAAATGTCATGTGATAGAATGAAATTGCATTTATTGTTGTTTGTCCATTATTGTTTTAAATGAAAAATATTTCCGTAATTAAAAAATGCAGTGCACTAAACAATGTTTTTTTTTTTTTTTTTTTTAATCATTATTATTAATTTTTTTTTAATATAACATTATATTAAAAATGCACAGATGCTAGAATGTAAGAATTTAATGATTTATGAACACTAGTAGTATCATAATCACTATTTGCCTCAATAGCATAAACAAGATTATGAATAAATTCTTTGCAATAACTAAAATTAATTACGCATTATGCAATTATTTCATTTCACGTGACTTTTTCACGTTAAAGTAATCATTTATCTAAAAGTAATATTTTGTTCGCTCTGAATGTTCAATTTCATGTCAGAATTGGACAACAAATTGTATTTATAACGATTTGATAAAAATGACGGGCTGATTGTTTATAGAGTATAGAATATTCGTAACGCGGTTTAAAATAAAAAATTTTCAATCAACATCATTGCAAATTATTTAGTTGAAAAATGTCTAAAACATAATAATATGATGAAGCCGAACAATAATCTTTTATTATAAAGACATTCTAAAATTGTAACAATAAAATGTTACGATACGTCATCTTTATATTTACTCGTGCACTTGTGCGCAGGGGAAAATTTCAAATTAAAACTTACACATTTTTTATTAGCATTTTCCAATAAAAATTATATAAATAAAAGCAACGGATTGCGTAAGGAAAATATTAAATTGAACGATGTTAAATATTGCAATGATTTTTAATGTCAACTGTATGATAAGCTTTACAATAATGCAACATAAATTAAGAATGCGAAGGTATGTGAGAAATTCACCGATACATTGTAAATATTCATCATATAAGTCACCTAAAGCACTATCTTCAGGTGAGTTTGCTATCAAATAAGAAAATAAAAAAAAAAAAAATAATAATAATAATAAAAAAAAAAATAAAAAAAAGAAACTTATCAAACAATCGATAAGGGAGAATTCTTGCCGTTCCATAATCAAGTGTAGAGTAAATGAATACAGCAAGTATGCAATGATAATATTTATATACAGTTTTATACAAAAATGCATTTCGATTGTTTATAATTAAAAAACGTTTGTGATAATCGAGAAATAATTCACTTTTTTTAATTAACTTTATTTTTACTCTACGCAATAAACTTTTTATCCATTACCATATCAAAAGCTTATTTCATGCGAACGAATGTAGGTTACCTTCATGCATTACTGTGCCAAAGCTACACAATTGTAAATATAAATAAACAAGCCATCCAATCTTATCGAATCATCGAAATTTTCAAAATATATATATATATATATATATATATATATATTTAAATAATGGAATATCGTCTTGTTGAAAGAAGCTTCATTATATATTCAAATGGTTTAATTTAATACTCTGATTTAATAGACGATAACGTTATGAATAAAATTATTATCAATTAAAGTATCAAACGATTTTATTCAGTTGATAAAAAAAGTATTACGAAGAGCTCTGTAAGAAAATCGGTCATTTTAACTCGTTGGTTAATTAAACGAGTATTGGCAATTACGAACGATGCAATACCCAAATTTTTACCACCGACTGACTTATTTTGCAAATGTTTGTTGATTTGTTATTTGTAGGTCGGATGAAACATTGTCGTGTTCAATTGATAAAAGAATTATTATAAAAACGGTTATTTATTGGCATGAATTTCACAGTAGTCATAAGAAGAAAATATTGTTCATCATTCTTGCAATTCCCTCTTATTATTATACACACAATGGGGAGAGAGAGAGAAAAAAAAATAGAAATAAATATAATTTATATCCGACTATGCACTCGCTCGTAAATGCTTCATTGTAATTTAATTTGGATTAAAAAGTTTTGTGCACGTGGGTTTAATAATAACCGCGGGATAAGAGGCATTATCTAATGCGTGGGCGTGTGTGAGCGTGTGCGCGCGTGTATATATTTTTGTTGACCCTCGCAATATAATGCACGAGATTGCAAGGAGAAAGAAAGTGCCGATAAAAAGTTAACTCTGTATTACCTGGGTATAGGATTGCTGCTGAAGTCGGCAACTTGTAGGGAACGCAAGTTTTTGATGTTCTCCGGTATTTCTGGTATGTCTGCAACAGAAAGAAAAGGAGCATGTCATGTTCATCAATGTCAATTGACACGACTGCCATGGAGCATTATCGCGAATTCTTGTCAGGCGATGTACGCACACCTGCTGTCGTCCCCTCTGGCCCTACCTCCGTCGTAGGAATTCGCATTTACGGAGGTGACGTCGTGCGCGAATTTGCGCAGGCGCCGAGGACGCGGGACTTCCTCATGGAACAGGGGCCACGGCTTTACATCCAACAAGCGACCGGTCGAGTTTGCGCAAATAGTACGACACGCGATACGGTGATTTGACAGGGTCATTGCGCGCGCACGCACGCACGCACCCACCCACCCACACGCACACACAAACACAAACAAACGAACGAACAAACGACCGAACAAACAAACAAATAAACACTCGCGCGCGCGCCCGCCCACATAAATGCAAAACCTTGGTTGTATTTGTATAGCCCACGAGCGAGATGCATCGTGAATGCATTGGCGATAGAGCCTACGTGTACTTTTCACTTTTATTTCACTCGACAGATTGAAGTGGCCGATAAATTTTTCAATTTTTTCTATCTGAAATTTTGATGAAATTTCGATGGCCCTGAGCTGTATAAACGAGATATACGCTCAATCGCTCATACCTTATGATAATTGGGTAGCAATTTTCTCAAACTTAAAGTGTTCTAATGTTGAGCGAGCGTGTATGTGTGCGCGTGTTATATATGCGAGTAAGGTCGTGTAGCGATTAGTCAGAACATTATAGCGGAAATCCTGGGAATGACCCATCGTTATAAGGATCGACGAAAAAGGCATTAACGCGTACAATTAAATCTGTGTTTACTCGTTGACCGTGTAAAGAAACGATTTCTTAATGCCGAGGAGAAATTGTGATTATGACCTAAATTAAGATGGCCAAGTCGGTCAGTACTTGCCACATAAATTGAAAAATTCGTGCAAGACTATTCCGAGTCATTGATAATTTTAGTTTAATTTTACGAATCAAAACATAATGGACTTTTAAAAATAAGCATCCAGCCCCCCCTCCCTCAACTTCAATCACACCGCAGCTCTTGTCGTTCGACATTCATTTTTCATTCATTCATTCAGTGTCTATTAAAATAAAATAAGATATAATGACGTATTATTACGACTAGATTACTCGTATAAAAGGGACAAACGAATTTCCAACGATCCAAACGGATAATTAATGATATTATAAATATGGCTTCTTTACTCACAAATTCATCGACTTTGTAAATTCTAAATAATAAATTTCAGCCTGAGAATGTCATTATCATATAATTCGCACTTGCTCGATATTCAAATGAGCTTAAATATTTTCTTTGTAATCTAGTCAATTAATATTCATATTCTAACTCTTTCTCTCTCTCTCTCTCTCTCTCTCTCTCTCTCTCTCTCTCTCTCTCTCACTACTCTCATGCAATTAATATTTACAAATGGGTATCTCGAAAATGCACAATACGACATTGGCGTCAGGTGCAGCGCACAGTCACATTCAACCAAACTCATCTCGAATAATGCCAATATAGTTTCCATAGTAAATTTTCGATGGACATATAAGCCTGCCTGCCTCTTGGTGATCATCGTATGACTTTACACGGCTTCGTCGAGGCATAAAAGCCAGAGAAACGGAAAGCAGTGCTGACACGAATGGCCACGATCTCAGCGTGCCAAGTTCTGAAAATCGTGCATTCGTGAAACGTCGGACGACAGCTCTCGCCGCGACGATCACGAGAGCTTCCGAGAGACGACCGCGTCGCCTCGTGCTCACAAGTCTCGAATAAGACGGGACGACGACGCCGAGGAGGCACGTGGCGGCTTTCGAAGGTGCCCAGGTATTCCTCGTCTTCCTCATCCTTGTCCTTTTACTCCTTGGAATGGGAATGTCGAATCACGGTGTCGCGAGTGATCGCTGATGAGTTTGCACGATGAGCACAGATACGCGCCTGTCGTCCTCGCTCCTCTGTCAATCCAATCGTCGTCGCTAACCAAAATCGACCGGCGCAATCCTTTTCTAATTCGCGGGTCAATGCCCTCTAGATAAGGGCTGTTGCTAATGCTGCGAGCATGAATATTGGCTGGCTCTGCGAATAAAGTCTATCGGCCGTCTTGGCGCCGATAACTAGTGCCTTCGTCGTCGCGCTTCTTAGTTAACCCGTGGCCATTCGTCATTCCGAGAAACTTGTTTACTCGCTTCCCGGGACGAAAGTGCGCCACTTGTGCACGACGCGTATACGTCCCATTATTCCTCGTTATTTCATCTCGGCAATTATACGAAAAGGGCCGCGATCATAAAGCGGCGGCAGCAACTTACGACTACTCAGTATCGAAATAAAGAATTACAGTTTGATGTTGATGAGGCATGACCTTGGAAGTACCGAAGATTCTCGATAGTGGAATTGGCGTATATGAGACACGTAGACGAGATATAAGGGTAGGGAGACTGCTAATGTGTCGGACCTGCTGCTCCCCCTCCCCCCGCCCCCTCCCCCGCCCGCACTCTTAATGCGATATTACCAACCTGTTGGAGCGCCATTTATTGGCCACGAAGACTGAAAAGGTCGGAGAGGGCTTGGGACTTTCGTGACTCGGCTTTCGTTCATATTCACGGATCGAGTTACGAGATTTCATGCGCGCCACAATGTACCGAAAAAAGATCGAAGGGCACAACATGTTAATCATAATAGTGAGCTTGTATTATTCGACCAACTAACTTTGCTGTTTTGCCTATTGGATTTGTGTGGTCAGGGAGTCGCTGGTAGCTACGAGATTTCCATTTTGTATGGAATAATTAATGTGGCTGCTTGCATGTAAAAGTCACGGGACTGATGAGAATTTGGACACAGTGGAATTGGATTTGCGAAAGTTCAGCCGAGCTTTTCTAAAGCTCTTGTCAAATGGCTATTATGATTGTCTTCGTACTCCCGTTCAAAGTAACATTTTTCTCGTTGATACGATTTTTGTACATAATATATGATGATGGCCTCATATTTTCACTGAAAATGCTTTAAAAATGTTTCGCTAACCGATTATTCGATCATACAGGTAAATTCGAACTGATAGCGATACTAAAATTTCTTTTTACATTATCGCAACAATAATATTTGTATAAAACGTTTGAGTTCTTGTATCAATGGTGACTAATTTAATAACGTATATAAAATGCTTATAAAACAATAGCAATAATCACGTTAATGTTTTTTACCTTTGTATCTTTTTCATTATCCTATAAATAATAACTCGACATGACAATTGCTCGTAAATTTACAATCTCCTTTTCTCTCTCACTCTCTCTCTCTCTCTCTCTCTATATATATATATATACATGCGAGCGCGCGCGCGCGCGCAAGTACATGCATTTTATGTATAGTTTGGATCTATCGAAGCACCGGTAATGAAGGTCATTTATGCATAACTGTAATCGCATTAGTGACAACTCGGTACAAATATTTTATACTTCTGCGTCAACGTATGAATACACGATGTTATATTTGTATTGGAAAAAAAAATAATAATAATAATAAAAAAATTACGGACTCTTTTGTATTATTTGCAATTTAACAAAAAATCAATGTTTTTAAGAATCGAGCCTTTGACTTTAAATAACGTGAAACTTATGTAAGTTGATGTTATTTACTGATTAGACAAGGCACGAGAAGTATATGTGATCATCTAATTGTTCTCGAATAAACGCAATGTGTAATGCACGATGTAATGCATTTAACGAAAGCTTTTTTTTTCGTGCTGGTTTTGCGTAAGTTTTGTATTTGCGCAATGTTCTTGAAAGGCACTTACAAACACTCGATACGATTTATAATCACGCATCATTTTCAAATAACAGCTTTATCCATTTCCTCTCTAAGGACTGATTAATCGATCTAATGAATCTCGTTTCTCGGACAAGAGACCAGAACTCGGCCTCTAATTCGTACCGTTTAGTTCGTATAAAAAAAAAAGTTGAATATCTTATTACAAAATATTCATAACTAGTGTATCATTAAATAAATATTTAAAAATTGTCTAGGGTGTAATTCCACGGGAGTGCCAGCACGAATTGCAAATATACAATTAATCGGCGATCGCGCCATAAAACCATATTGGCAAACGCTCGAATAACGTAAAGTTAATTTATAATTGCATTCGCGCGCGTGGATGAAAAGGTTAAATAGTATTTTACATTTTTCTCGAGAAAACGGCCTCACGTGACGTATATGGTACGATATTATTTTTACGATTGAAATCTCTCGCTCGCTCCATGTGCAAATTAAGACATCGCCACGACTTGGCGCTATCGTCCTTAAAATCTCCGCCCACGCCAACTTCGCCATAGTCAAATAAAAAGCCATTAAATGTACTTTTGTTGATTGTTCTCTATCTCAGGTTGAGTGCGAATATTAAGAATCTCGCACGGTTCCTCGATAATGCGACCGTCCGAGTTTGGCCAATAGGTGAAAAAGATTTTTTTGTACGGCGCGTTCTTGATAAAACGCGGCCAGCGTAGCGCATATCGAGGACCTTGGCCTCCTCGACTCCAATTCCGAGGGGAGAGCGACAAAACACGAACGGCTTAAGCGCTTCTCTGCCCTGGAACGAAACGAGGGTTAGGCGGAAGAGGGTCGAGGAGAGAGAGGACGGAGGTGGTGGGGATGGGGGATGGGGGACACAAGCGTAATAACAGCAGCATTGCCGGCAATTACAGTGGTACGTGATTCTGACGGACGATCAGCGCGTGTCGCCGGCTCTAGCGCTTTTTTCCTGGGTGGCTCATCGCCCTGGGATCGACAATAGACAAAAGTCCCTCGGTTACGACGCTTTGATTCTTACACTGAGCCAGGATAAAGAAAAGTAGCTCATCGAGGGATTTTACCTTCTATCCGTGCTGACGCTATTTGCCGAACTTACTTTTTGTATTTAATGGCGATGTAGGCGGCACGTGTCGTAAGTTCGTATCTGAAATTTTTCCAATGAATTATCACGTCCTCTCGATCCTTTCTACCTGCTCCCACTCCTTTATCATGTGTCATATATATATATATATATATATATATATATATATATATATATATATATATATATATATATATATATATATATATATATATATATATATATATATATATATATATATATATATATATATATATATATATATATATATATATATATATATATATATATATATATATATATATATATATATATATATATATATATATATATATATATATATATATATATATATATATATATATATATATAGACGATTCCTCGTCCATATATTAGTATTTGTAGGCGAACGCAATAAGATTTGCTTAGGTAAATACAGAAAAAATCGTGTTACATACGTTAGGAATACAATACTCTATTATGTAAATGCGTGTTTATGGGTTCATATAAAAATGGCAAACGGACGGGATCCTTGGATATTTGCGAGAAGAAATAAAGCTTGGAAAATATTTATCCGAATGATACTAAAGACTAGATAATAAAGTTTTTTTTCGTGTTTTTTTTTTTTTTTTTTTTTTTAATTTATATCTTTCAATATATACAAATTGAAAAATGAACGTCAATTGTATGATTATCTAACTATCCAAGAAATTGTATCACAACTCGCTGCATATAATACTCTAATAATTTGCGAAAATTTAAAAACTCACGTATTATAGTGTTTGATTATTCTTTCATAATAATAAACGAAAAATATTTTATGCGGTAGAATGTTATTAACAGAGGAAAAATAATAGAATACATCAAACGATTTTCCCTTTTACGTTTAATCGTCTTTGGCGCATACATAGGTTTTCAATATTTTTAAAACAATGTTTTCTCAGTATTATTTAGAATGGAAATTTATCATCTCATGATTTTTGACTGTAAATGGAAATCTTGTGCTGTAAATGGAATTGTAATTTAGTCGAAATAAATGCATTCAATATTCTTTTTCCACTGCATATGCAAGACTTTTGTTGAACTTTTAAAGGAAAGTTTAGTTCCACTTTGTTATATTTTGATAGGCAATATACATTACAATTATTATACATTTTATTAAAAATATGAAATGCTTATGCTTAATAACCGATAACCTATGGTCACGAAAAATTATAATCATCTCATAATTGGACGATGTATTTTAAGAAATTAACACATATTAAAACAACGTAATATTAATACGAATAGAAACCTTTCAGCAATCATTGAGCCAACGCGTTGTCTTGATAAACACGACAGGCACTCGTGACTTAAGCGAACAATTAACACGGTGCGACTGCCCAAGTACATCTCTATGCGTGTACGTTAAATTTGATTTTGGGTAAACTATGCAATTTTTGTTTGAAGTGCAGTGCAACGGTAGGCCTTCCGTATGTATCGCACGCTAAGGTCTAAATGCACGATGGCGCATGCGTATCGTTATTGGACTACATCGTAAAGTCATTCCGTATCGAAATCATATATAGTAGACCTCGACTACTTGCTATACTTTTAAACTGTAAATATCTCACATGCTTACAATGCAAGTATTTGTGTTATAATAGTATAGGAGATATAAGCTATTGCTGCGCACGTGAAATTGTCACGCCGTACAGTTGAATTTTTTCTCCACTCTTCTACGCAGTTTTAAAAATAATGAAATACTTGCTGCGTATCGTAAACATTTCCATACCCTATTGGACTATTATAAATAACACCGAGACGGTCAATTTTTTAATCTTAGATAAACGAGACTTGTTCTAATTTAAAATCAAATGAAAGCCTTATTTTGACAATAATTTGTCGATACGAAGTAAACGAGATGAAGAAATATATCATTATTAATTACATTCACATGCGATATCATGAGATAATTCAAATACCTTTCGAAATCATACTAAAATAAGCATGTTATTTATTATTATTTATATTATTATTGTATTTTGGCAAATACTTTTAAAAGCAATTGCAATGTATATGCCGATTGAAATTATCTCGGCACTAAGTCGGTGCGTACTACAGTACGTTTTTATGTATTTTATATTCTAATAATAAAACGTAAATAAAACGTATGCGATTCCCTCCCATTAATAGATTAAAGAAATTATTTTCACAACAAATGAGAAAGTCTGTTTATTAATTAAGAATTTTGGTAATAATTTATTGAAAAGAAAAAAAAGAAAAAGAAAAAAAAGTACTTGTTATTTTAGGCAAATTATGCATTCGTACGACCATCAAAGTGAACATAAATTTTAATTCCATAATAATAATAATATGAGAAGGAATTAAAGGATGTATATTATAAAAACAATTGGACCTGAAATTTATAATTGCCAAATATGAAATGACATACTCGTTCGATATTTTTATATCTGCGCCTACTTAGTAATACTGACTGCGGAATTCTTCATTTATAGGGACATAGGCGGGGCGTTAAAGGATTTTTCCATTTCCTTTTAACGTATGGCGCATGTACGTGCTCGGTTCGACTCATCTTTTTCACCACTTCATCTCTAATAATATATTAAAAATTATTTGACCAGCGCTACGTAAATTAGGTAGGTAATGTTTATGGGGCGGGTGGGGGGGGGAGGTTTTGTCCATTATATTATTTCTCGTGGCAAATGATAAATGTGCCGGCGGGTATTTGCGCTTAGACCTTGGCACTATATATGCGCGCCACAACATTTCCCCCATTGCCAGCGAGACGCGACGAAGCGAGGATGACATTTTGAGTTCGCCGTCTCGGTTTACTTTATGCCAGCTTTCTGAATAACAGCGACGCTCTTTATGTTACCTATTGCCTCTGAATTTCAATCAATGCAGGCGGCGGCTTCGTATATTTTCCGAGCTCAATTTTTGCGCGACGACCTTTTCCAAGCCTCGAGTCACTCGCGCCACCAGCACCGTTGCAGAAACTTTTACGCTGCCCAAAGTTTTACGTTTCACGAGCAGGGAAAATCGAAATCAGTTAATTATAGCACACGAGATAAATATTAGCTGTAAATATGATTACCGTGCAGCTTTAAGGGTTGAGAGACGCTAAAAATTTATGAGTAAAATCTTATATTCAACCTTCGTAAAAGCGACGATTTTTTTTTCCGTGTTCTTTTTACACGAAGCGATGTAAGAATAAAAAATTGAAAAATCAATTAAAAGTTTTGTAACTTCCAAGTCAGCGGTACATTAAAGCGGTTCGTTTTCGTTAAAAAATCACAACGACATTTCGATTCATTTGCAAATCCATGCTTGTCGATAAAACAGAGCTCGTTCATTTCCGTTAATTTAGTTTGATTTTCGCCTCAACAGTCTAACTCTTCTACCTTGGAGAATTAACACAGATAGACGGCGCATATCTGTGTGTGAAAAGATAGTCGCCTCATTATCGTCCCTAATAAAAAAGTTAATAATGCATTGCCCTAAAGCAGCCGGTTGGATTAAAATTTATCGTTACGCTTTTCTAATTTTGAAACAAGCGCCGATAATATGCGCGCCCAAGCCGCCTTTATTACATTAGCGATCGATTTTTATTTTCTACGTTTTTAATTAGCTATCCTCGCGTTGAGAAATAGTTAGAAAGGGAGAGAGAGAGAGAGAGAGAGAGATTCCCGTTTTAGTGAAGATTACAAGACTTTTGCAATCAACCAAACGTGTACAAATCGATTACTAAACATTGCATCATTGTTCCTGATTTTTTTCTTTTTCTAAAATTTTTCCGATTATTTGTTGCTACTCAATTACTTTTTATCTTATGCTTAATTAAGCGATACACGCTCATATATTTTTTCAGTGTATCATCTTTTTTTTAGATAAAATAATAAAACAGATGGTTGCACTTTGAATTATTAAGGAAATGCGATTATACGTCTCACTCTATAATTTCAGTTGTCAATATCTTCAACTTACTCTGGATTATTATATCAGGAACACTTATCCGTCGAGTAACGTCATTCGCATTACAATAATAATTACAATTATCGATCATATAATGTTCATATAAAAATTATTATTTATTTTTAATCGCGCGATCGAATACGATGAATAACTGACGATGCGTAGATTAGAAAAGTTTTGCCAAATCGCTACGTAACAAACGGGTCCTTCGCGTTCCCGCTTTTCTCGATATTTACAACATGAAAGCTCTTCGTATTTCCTTTCAAAGTCGCATAATAAAAATACATCAAACAATCAAAGACAAATATGATTTTGCCCGGACATAGGCACTTTGAGCGTGCAATTCACCCCGACATAGTCTCCCTTAGAACGTAACACTCGGTGCTTCCACATTACGAATGACCTACTTTCTCAGTCGGCTATTCGAAGCGCGAGAGAGGAAATTCCCCCCCCCCAATCCCCCTTTATACCTCACCCTTTACACACGTAACTAAATTTCATTCGAACGCACGGTGCGCTATTTCTGCCACTATGGCCCGAAATACGAATTTCGTTGGATAACGGAGGCCGTAAAAATGAAAACAAAAATCAATGCCGCTAGCGCATTGTTTTTTCCGCGCCCGCTATTCCTTTCAACGTTCAAAGAAACGGCAGCTGCGCAAACAGGCGTAAATATCCCTGTTAGAGAGAGGATATCGTACCTCGTACTTCACTCTCGTCTTATTCCCCGTCTTATGTATCGGTATCCGGGCATTTACATTTGAATTTTCACTCGAGACGCGACGAGGTCGCGTCGAAAGTCAGTGTCGAGGCAATACATATGAACGAAGAATATATATTCTCATAATATATTCTTTCTTCATTTTCAGCCTCTCTTCCTTGCCCTCTCCATTCATTTCACGAGAAGAAAAAAGCTTTATCGCTGCTATCGTTGAAGGCATCTTACGCGTAGGCATATGACGGGAAAGTGATAATGAAGGACTTGGCCGCACATGTAGCGTCCTTACGAACACGTAATTTCATGGTCAGGCGACGGATTGTCGTTACCCGCTAAAGTCCTCTCCCACCTATTGTCTTTCTCTTATTTTTCGAGGCTTCGACTTTGGCGAAGATGCAACTGGTAGCGAGTCCTCGAGGTGGATACCGCTTGGCGCGATTGTCTCCCTTCGGCTGCGAAACGCCCCGAGTAATTGGACCCACCGGAGCGAAAAATTACTGCGAGACGATGCGAGGAGACGCAACCTACGGGAGAATCTTGGAAGGCTCCATTAACTACTCTACCTTGCCGGATAAAAATGCGTTTTACAAGTGCGCTTAATATTGTATATTCATACAGCGTTCAGGGTTCGAATTTTATGAATATTCCAGAGAATTTCATTATTAAAATGTTATTGGACAGAAAGGAAGTACGACGCTCCGCCTAGTAGCAAAGGATAAATTTTTATTTCCTTAAAAAAGGGAAAAATGTAAGAAAAAAAATTGACGTAAGAATAATAGTAACCTGGAAAGCGCGAACATTTTTTGATAAAAAGCTTTTCATTGGAGAAGAGAATAAAAATCGAAAAAGCAAATTTGTCTATTTTACCTTTCAAAGCAATATTTAGTGATTGGTGGTTATAAATAAAATCGATCGCCTAATAAAAATATTAGTCAATTTTATAATGTATTGCTGGCTCTTTAGAAATGTTTAGAAGTTGGTAATGATAGTAACGTATATTGTTAAAAAATATAGAATTAATTTTATATAAAATATTGTTTACATCATAAAATAAGTTTGATGCGAATAATTGAATAAGTATGTACAAAAATTTAAATCAAATTTAATATTAATATTTACTGATAAAATAAATTATTATTTAATGAAACGAACATTTGAACATTTGACCAATTAATAACACTTATAATTTAAAAATGATTGCACTTCTATTAAATTAATTTTTAAAAAGGGGAGGGGGGGAATATTGTAAATTTTTGAATTTTATATGAATATTAAACTTTATGTAATTTATATGTTAAGTTATTAATAAGATAAACTTATTATATGTACATTCTAAATAGATTAGAGGCTGTTTAATAATATCCTTAAAAAAAAAAAAAAAAAAAAAAAAAAAAAAAAAAAAGTTTTCCAACAAATTGAATAACATTAATAGAAATTAAAAATAATTGCAGACTTCATTTATTTGTTTATATTATTAATAGATGCTAAGATACGTGAACGTTATTGAGGTTAAATCAATGTTTGTATTTATCTCGACACCACATTCAAATGTTAAACAAAAGACTGATAATTAGCTAACTTTCCATTCTATGTTGAACGATTACACCTTCATTTTATCCGCGGTGAAAACTAACCGAATTCAAATAAAACTTTAACTATGAAAATAATCCAAACGATTGCTCGATGTTGAATGCGTTTTCATGAACTTCGAGGAAGACATGGAATTTCGTGCAGCAAAGTTAGTTAGTCGTTTTTAGCAAAAGCGATCGGGAAGAGTAAGACATTATCCTTACACGAGCTAAGGAACTCTTAAGCTAAGGAGGTATTATAGTCTGCTACGTTATGTTCGTTCATGTCCTGCAGAAAAGTAGAGGAACCGAGGCCCCAAATGAAAGTTTAATTACTCTTCGGTAACTTGTTTGCGCCCTCCACAGACCGATAAAATCCGACAAAAATTCGCACATCTTAATTAGATCAAATGCTCATCAGAAATTCTACAGTGGAGAGTCTCGTTAGTGCATTCCAGTGTGGATTGAAGCTCGTAATCGGCAAAAACCAAAAAATCGCTCGATTAGGAAAGGTCGCTCAGGAATTCAACTATAATACGAACATCCCACGATTAATTAGCAATCGCGACACGACGTCATATTTGTAATAAGTAATAATTCGATCAGCCTTTTAAACAACAATATACACATACGTATGTCAAGATTTTCAAATAAGCGTTTGATCGCCTGTTGTTGGATGTAATAATTTCGTTGATGCGCGCTCGTAATTCCGCGGCTCTGGCGTTGTTATGAAGCTCGGTTTTCGTATATGTGTATGCGTGCGTGTGCACATGGTTTCGTCATGCTAAAAATAGCCACCAGCCGATAAGACGAGCGTCGTTAATCATCAAAAGAATGTACTGGTTATATTTTTGAATTTTTATACGGGTAAGATTTCCCGCGGGTAGCCGGTGAAGGATTTTTCAAGGCGCTACTCGAGCCTCTTCGTTCTACCTAATGATGCAACGATGATTCATATTTGATTCATGCGCAACCGGTTTAATTAGGCACTTACACTATAACATTATTCAACTCTTTAAAACAAAAAAATGTTGACTGAATTATTTTAACGAACTTGATTACTCGCGCTAATACTCATTTATAACGGTCCTCGTTTCTCTCGGCTAGAACACTTTCTTTATTTGGTATTTTTACATAGGAATTTATTCTGGGAACATGTTCATTTCGAAGTGAAACGTTAATGTGTATTTTTTCTTCTTTTTTTTATTTTTATTTTATTTTTTATGTTGAAATCTCCTTGTTGCTTGAATATAATACAGTTGCCCATTCAATGTATTTTTATTTTGTCGCTTGATCTATTGAAATCTATTCAATAATAGATAGATTGGGTTGGGGGTGGGTGGATGGGGGGAGGCAGAAAATTCATTATAAGGAGATGCAAAACGAAAAAAAAAACAAAAAAAATAATAATAGGCGTTTTACTAGAGCCTCGTATTTATTTGTATACAAGATAATGAGTAAGTGAAATTGGTCGAATAATGATTTGAACCAGAGTAGAACAAACTACAAATTGACTTTCGAACAAAACTATAAATGACTCCTTCGTGGAGGTGAAATGATTGGTCAGTTTGCTTTCCTAAATCGGTTTCCTGGTTCGTTGGAAACGAGTCCACGCACATACTGCTGTTTAATGACAATTATATTGCGCCACAAAAGAATACAATTGAGTTGCGGTCGATAGGTTTCCTTTATGCGCGTTCTTGAAAACCTCGTATAGGTTGTTACGAAAACGGGATGAAACAACGTTGACACTAAAACGATTAAAATTTCGTTTCCATTTGGTAAAAATTGCCTCTGCGAAGGCCCCAAGCGTACGTTAATATTTGTGCGTTGCGCTTCACATTCTACGTGCTATGACAATCAAAGCCTCGTTTCATTATTTCCACTCAAGTATCGATCGAATGTGAGCGGTAAAGTTTTTATGAACATTTGGCTCTTTGAACGAGTAGTATTAATAATATATTATTGAATTTGAATGAATTTGAATTTCATTATTCCATAAATCCATGATAAATACTTGCCGAGATGGAAAGTAAAAAACAACGCAAAACTAATATATTTTAGATAAATTGATAATATCTTACTTATTATTTTATAATCTATAAAAAGTGTACGACTATTTTGGTCTTTTTTTTTCATGCAATATTATCACGTTATTTGAAAATATTTTATGTTAATAGTCATTTATACCGCTGAAATTGTCTTTGAAGAATTATAGACTTATGGATGTCCATGTTATAATACAATGAGAGACTAGATAGATAATGTCTAGGTATACTGCAAACTGTAAAATAATTTTTTTCTCTCTCTAATTTACGACATTATAAAATTATTAACAATAATAGAATTTCTCAGAATATTAAGGGCCATTTATCCCGAATGATCGTTATGTATAATTAATATATTTACGTATAGGCTATTTTTTACGTAAAAAATTGAAGTTTAGAAAATTGTGTGCTCGAGGAATAGAAATGAGAAAATTAACTGCGCAAACCCTACTAAAACGAGAGAAATCATAAAACTGTAAGTGAAGCAAAAGTCTACATAGCTAAATCAAATAATTGTATTAAACAGTGTATGTGTTAGTATTCGCTGTTTCTCAGTTATTTTACACAGTTGCTAAAGAAGAAAGTCTAGTCGAATGGATGATAATGCGAATATAATATGAGTTGATATCGCGTGTATAGATTACCTTATTTAATTTACCAATTAGCAATTTTCCTGTCGTTTCCTTTGGTTATGACGACACAGCTTCTACTTTATATGCTATTGAGCATAAACGATTACCGTTAACAAAGTATAAGAAAAGATTATGAGTATGTGTGAAACGAGGAGGTAAAAGCGAGATGGACATAGAGAAAGAGATAGAGAGAGAGAGAGAGAGATGGAGAACGAGGATGGAACTTTTCAAAGGATGAACGTATAATGTTGTATGCTCCATCTATTCTAACACACCCTTTGTATCGTTTGAGATCTCTCTAGACGTACGCAACCCTTTTCCAGCCAACGAGCAATAAGCCCTTCGATTAACCATCATTACTGTTTTAGCTTCGCCAATTCCATTTATACCACAATCTATTATTAAACTGTACCTGTTTAACATAGGGTTTTTTTTGTTTGTTTTTGTTTCTGTTTATTAGAGTATATTATATCGTAAATTATTGTAAATAAATATATGATGGTTGAGCGTTGTATCTAAAAGAGTATCTGCCGATCTATATTAAAAGAAATAATAATTTTTTTTATGTCTTAATGCTTTAAGTTTCAAAGGATCACATTAAATAATTTTGTTAGCCGTGAATTAAAAAAAATTTTATACGTTATAAGAATAATTTTATGTTTATTTGTCGAGTAATAGAGAAATTTCATTAATTACACAAATTAACTTTCACGTGCGATTTATAGACCAAATAAAGCACGAGTACATGAAGGCGTCATTGAAAAGCATTTCTAACACTCGTTTCTATTTTATTTTATTCCTAATCAGATTTACAAGAGCTAATAAGATTGCTTAATTTTGAAAGCAGCTTATATTTAGCAAGTCGAGGCTAATTGATATACAATGAAGAATATTTATATACAAAAATGACCAAATATTGAAACTTTCTAGTGATAGAGAGAACGTTCATCGGTTACATAAACAATACTTTTCACATGAAGATATATTTTTAATGCAAAATAAAAAACTTAATTTTCACTAGACACAATTTCTATCTAATCCTACAACTTTTCCAAACATCATTGTACCCCATTAGGAAAAATAACAAGTAAATTTCATGTATCACGTAACTCTACCGACTTAAGTAATTATTCGGTAAACGCGAGTTGGTTAGTAATTATCATAAATTACATGATGAGTGAAGAGGGTAACTTGAAATACTACATTTCACCATTTATAATTTTAATGGTATTTGATATTACGATAAAACGAGTGTTTATTTTCATAATGCACGGCATAATAATTATGTAGTAATAACGGATATTGATATTCATTCGCTAAATATCTGTTTTTATGGAATTAAATACTAAGGTGAGAAAATTCAATATCAATCATGCAATTGAATTTATTAATCGATCAGATTGATTTTAATGATAATTCAAAAGATAATTTAAATATTTCATTTTATTCGCAATACTCGTGAATAATGTATTTTATGAAAATAACATTTTTTTTAAGCCATTAAAGAAAAATTCATGCATTGATACCACCATGTATAACGTGCTTGTATGAAAATGTTTATGATAAACAATTTTATTTACTTCATGAGTCCAAATGAAAGTTTTTTTTTTTGTTTATCAATAAAGGTGTTTTTCTTATATATAAAAATTGGGCCGTATATTTTAAATTAAAGACAGTATAATTAAAGAAAAACTCATAAAATTATAAAATATTCATTCTTAAATGAATATGAACTAATACAATAAACAGAAATTATTTTTAAATCTCGTTATTTTATGTATAAACATTAATTTACTAAATGCGAGGCAATAAAGCCTTACATCTGGCATTTATAAGATATAATAATATTTATGGTGAAAACGACTCTTTTCCTTCACCTTTTCCTCACTCACTGCAACGGAATCACATTCAAATGAAATGCAAGAAATCCCCTCGAAAAAATGCTTATGGCAAATCAGTAAACCGATGCAGTATGTCAGATAAAGTCAGTCGTCAAGGAATATAGAAACTGCTATCCATTAAGAAAGGAAAGAAAAAGAAAAAGAAAAAGAAAAAAAAAACAAGCGAACACGTACGTAGCATCAACTCTTTGTACAGCGTAACCTTGAAAGTCGCGCACTCGCAAACTCAAAAACAAAGCAACACCGCATCCGTCACAACTGTACAGAGAGAAAAGCGGGTTAAGGAATACATCGAGTGTGGAGACGATAAGGAACGAGTCGACGTCGTATGTCTTCCTTGCAACTGCACCTGCGCATGTGAAGGGATTACAAAATTCGCAGCTCTCGGAAAACTAGTTTCAACAATATACGTGTCTCGGCGAAAAACCATTAGTTTTTTTTTTTTTTTTTTTTTTTTTTTTTTTTTTTAACGAGCAAATCCGCGTGCACACATGTATGCGATAGGGTCGAATTAGATGGTGAGGTGTACCGAAGTGTTCCGTGATTCGTGATTTTAAAGATTTCGCAAAGTCGAGGACCATTCGATTTACCAACGGAATTTCACAATTTTATGGGCTTCACGGAATTGGATGGAATGTTTCGTAGGAAATTAGATCCGGGGGCAATGGCAAAAATTATGCACAATTTTTCTTTCTACGTTTATCCTTATTGCTTGTGCGACAAAACATTATTCATGCAACGAAATATTATAATTTAATATTTGTCAAATTGAGCCATTTAATGTTAAAAATATCGACGCCTTTACAAGTCACTTATACTTTCTTTAAGCTGTTTATGTAAATTTAAAAAAATATTGTTACCGTCTCAATTGGGATCCTTTACTTTCTTCCATATCAATTTGTTAAAACGGCTATTTCTAAAAGAAAAGTACGCTAATCTCGAATATCATGTGTTCGTTTTAAGAAATACTACAAAAAATTATACATTTTATAATATGCTAAATAATATATCAATTATTTACGATTATTAAGTTTTCAAAAGCACGGAAATGCTGGATTTGCAAATCTCCTTCTTCGATATCGGCAAAGTAAATAAAGGTTATTTATACGTTGTATTATATGTATGCAATCCAGGAATTGGATCAAACCTACGCATAAATGAAGAAACTAATTTATCGATGATTGCTGATGTATATATATATATATATATATATATATATATATATAGGTATATGTATATGTAAATATTTTCACGTACAAAGCTATTTATAATACATCTACATTGTAAGGAAGACGTGACATTGACCTCGTTACCTAAAACCAACATTAGAGAGACGGATATTTTGTATGGTTGATTAATAATGCAACGCAAAAATCAATGGAAATAAACAAGTTTTTATTTATTACTGGAATAAAGTATATTTAAGGTTAATAGTAGTAATGTATCTAATTGCAGATAGAGCGCAATGTAAGCTCGAGTAATGTTATCTCACCGTCAAATCAACCATAGGAATTATCAATTTAATATGATTTTTACGGCACACAGTACCAGCTCATTTTAATCTTATAGCGTGAAACTCAATAATGTCAATAAAACGGGATAAGAGACTTCTGCGAGAGGCTCGTGGTTTGCATTGACAACTCAGCAAAATGAGGCCAAATATATCAAAAGTACACTCTGTATTCTCTCTCGCACTCTCTGGAGAACGACTTCTTTTCGACTTAAATATTCTGTAGATTAAACGTTCATTGATGAATGATCCATTAATACAAAGTCCACGAGTACAAAGAGGCATAATAAAAATAATAGAGGGGAAATTGAGAATAATGAGGGAGGAAGTAGTAGTGAGTATGGCAACACTAGACGCCGGTATATTGTGTATATATATTGCACATTAAAAGGAAAGGAAAATACATTCATCTCACGTTTATCCATGCGATTTGTTCATTCGCACTTCATTGTTTCTGTAAGCGTACCTTCAGTTTCCACTTGTATCCGATCTAGCGGATAAGTGGCATGATATGTAGCTTTCCGACTAGTCATAAACCAAATATTTATGTCCTTCCAGATAGCTGTGTACGTCTTTGGAATTTCTCAGAAGGTTAAGTAGCCGTGGACTTATATCATTGTGAGGTACGCTTTAACTCGTAGAGTTATTATACAGGCGTCAAGGTGTCTCAAATTTCTCTGCAAATGCGAGGTGGAACGAAGCTCTCTTTTCCAATGTGAATACAAATAACTTATAATTACCGTACGAAATCGAAAAGTCAAATAATTTCAATAATTTAAACGTCTTTAATTTATGATTGAAAATTCGATGAAAACCGAATGAAGTCTCGTTACGTTAAAAAAAAAAAAAAAAAAAAAAAAAAAAGATGATATAAAAGAATATAAAAAAAAACGTGTATATATATATATATATCATCTTTTAATTCCAAGAATTTACACAAACACAAATTTTCTACCAACAATAGTTTTTGAATTAATATTTTAATATCTCACTAAATAAAGTGCTTTTAATTGCTTTGATACTTTCATTATGTCGAAAATTGCCCGAAGAGTGCTAGATAATATGATACCATGGATAGTTTGTATCTCAAATACCCGAACGCATAGCTAAAGCATTGCCCGTAAAAGAATGTGACATTTGATTTTATTAGAGGAAATTTAAGCACATATCATAACAATGATAAAACTAACACAGACAATAATAATGTATAAGGCGTTGAGATTTATCGTTATAAAAAAAAAAGAAAGAGAGAGAAAAAATCCTCTGAAATTTCGCAAATTCCTACATTCAGAAACACAGTTTATCGTAATGTAGTAGTAACGACCTTGTATTAACGATGGGATATTAATAATTCCATGTGTGTTCAATTATATACGCATAATTGTACTTAATATTGCCATTCCAAAAGACCCTATAACGAATCAAATAAATCTATTACTTAGCACAGGTTCTCAATATAACAAAATACAAAAAACATCGATTCATAATATTTTCAAAGCAAGTAATCTTGAATAAAAACGCATAATTTCTATAATTTTAACAATTTACCGGACGAATAATGTTCAAGACAGATTTCAGTGCTATAAATATACTTGTCACATTTAGCGGCATATCTACGGACACGTAATATCCACGATGTTGCCCATAGCTCACAAAGCTCGACCAAGGTCCGCAAATAAGGTTAGACTACTTGCAAGTGTGCGCGCGAGCGTCTGTGTGAGTATGCATAAGCGAGCGGGAGAAAACACGCACGTACGTCACTTCCTATAAGCCGAGAGTCCGAGGAGAGCGAGGAAAAGAGAGATAGAGATGGATATAGTAAGGACGTCACGCGGAGCGACATGCCGAGTCCGTCGTAGTTTTATAGGAGGACTGCGCACATCTAGATTCCTGGGTGCACTCACCCTTATATTTCCGGCGACTCGTCCGTGCTCCGTTGGTTACATGCGGCCCAGCGTATATAGCATCTTGAAATAACGCTGAATTCCATTTTCAGAAACGGGTCTTCGTACTTACGCCTCGAGAATAAGAATGTGGCTCATAGGCTTACGTGTAGGTGTATGCCCCGTGCAGAAGTGTGTACGAATTGCGCGCGCGCGTGTGTGTGCGTGAGAGAGAGAGAGAGAGAGAGAGAGAGAGAGAGAGAACGAAATGATAAAACTGAGAAAGTGTGAAGACTGACCGAAAGTATAAGAGATATTTCATCATACAAGTACATAGGTATTTGGAAAGTATATGAGTAGCATTCGATTTCTATGATGACTATGCGCCTATTGCGGGAAAACTTTAACTTTTATGGTCGACAGCTTTACAAATTATAATGCTTCGAATTATAAGACTGTATCTTACTTAACATACATTTATCAAAATTCAATTATTGTATCACTGAATCAGGAGTATCCATCAATGATAAGTCGCCCATAAAAATGTTTGAACAACTGGACCTTTGTTCCTCACCTTAGCCTAAACTGCTTAACAATGACGTTAAATGCCACATGTTTTATGGATACTTTCATTTTCATATCATAAACTACGATAAGCTAAGCTGACGAACATAATATTATCATTAATTTATTGCTTCATATTAATTATGTATAATCTAATTTTTATATTATTTCTTAACTATTTGAAAGATAATTAAAAATGACTGAATTATAATCGAATCTTTTTTTTCTATCTTATAACAAAATTAATTTATTATGATAAAAAAGTGTATCGTAAGTATTTTTATATGAAATATAAAAATAAAAATAAGAAAATACTGGGCAAAAATAAAAAAAACTAATCATAATAATCATTTTTGTTTGACAATTCGTGACAAATTCTAAATTAGTTAATTGATTTGCATAATTTTGGGAACGATAAATTATTATCACTACTGACCTTATCGTTAATACATTTATAATTTATAAATCTTTCCCAACTCGTTACTATTCTTTATTTCATGATCAAAATATTTTATACATTCTCCATGTGTGCGTGAGTGAGAGAGTGAGTGCGTGCGTGCGTGTGCAATTAATCAATTCAACAGTAATCATTTATTAGTTGATGGAAATAAAATTATAACTATGCATAGCTGGTACACAGAAGATAACCGTAAAAATATCTATTTGTGTATATATAAACAGATATTACGATGACTTAATAAATTAACTCTCTTCTATTATGAATTTCACTAATACCGATTGACTTTTACTCTACTTTTTATTTTTTTTCGCAATTTTTATTTTCAATTATATTACGTAGTAATACATTAGTCATTCTATTAATAGTAGGACCTTTTAAATTTATATATTTGTATATATATATATATATATATTGCATATTTAATTGTATAATAAAATGTATTATTTGACAACCATGATTATGTTCATTCTTACGGCGATACTTATTATTATTGAATATTTCCTTGCCAAGAAAAATTTAAAATAATATGATGTTACATCTTAATCTTACGTGTCACTCAATTGTATAGTAAGAATTCAATTTAATTAAAGAACATGACACAACTCACATAAGAAGCAGCTATATTAGACTTCATTTGGACTAAATATAGTAATTCTCAGTATTAATTCAGTAGTAAAAATTTAAGAATTAATCAATTCACTATAAAAATATAAATCGATTTCACCGAGCAATTATTTTTTGTTCAAATGATATATTTAAGAATAAAATTGAAAACTAATTGAAAAAATTCTTTTAATAGAAAAGCAATAAGGTGAAACTATGCATAAAGGTAAATTTATGGTTTAGTTAAATTCAAATCCAAACTGTTTTTTTTTTTTCTATTAAATGAATTCGATATCCGATCAAAATAAGTTAATTGCGTCTGTGCCCGGGCATTTTTAATACACATAATAATTTTCAACATAAACCGTGAGAGATTATAACTGCTTCAATGCTGCTGATTTAGAAAATCGATCGCTGTGATTAGAATTATAAAGTAACATGGCCGAACTCTTTATATTATCTTATTCTATTATGATTCTTCGATAGAGAATTTGGTTTAAATTATATTTCACATTTTTAATAAGCACATTCAATTAATTTTACATAACTGTATAAAAAATTAATAGTAATTCACTTTACTGTAATAATGTATTGAACTCAATTGTAATTGAACCACAGTGCGATAATTAAGCAAATCGTTTTATATCCAATGATTTACTTGAATGTCTATTAAAAAACTTCTAACAACATTACTTTTGTTAATTTCAATTCGTAAAATTATATATAATTTCATTCGCTTTTTACAAAATAAAGTACCGTTATGTATTATACGAATTTATATTTATAAATAAACAGTACTTCGTTTAAACGGTGTAAAGCACTTGATGTTGAATATATGAAATATTAAAAAGAAAAAAAACGATCCTTTAGACCAAAATACAATAAATGAAGGTAATTAAAATCAGGTGATTAGAAAAAGTGGGACAAATTGACAATGACAACGAATGTTTTCATGTTAAATTATCTGTCTAAATGTATGTGGCAGCAATAATGAAAAAAGCGGAATGAGAATTTTTATGACTAAACCGATCCCCCCCCCCCTCCCCTTCCCGCCCGCCCCATATATATATATAAGTATATCTATATAACAATGTCGTTTTTTTCTTTGTTCGATCTGTTTTAATTTAACAAATAGTAGGGTCGATTGCAAAAAAAAGAAGACAAAATTAGGAGTTAAGGATGCAACTACATATAAATGAAATTTTAATGGATTAATTTCCAAGATTCTCTCTCTCTCTCTCTCTCTCTTTCTTTGCGAAGAATCGCCGTCTCCCGGTGAAAAAAACAAGCTCTAATTAACAAAACTATATTCACCTTAAATGTCATTTTATTAGTCTCTTCGCTATATTCGAAAGCTTAATTTTATTACGACACTTCCTACTTAATTGAATGTAAAATAATGACAACATAAAAAATTTATGTTTTAGCTTACCATTTACTTTTTATTAATAATTATATTAATAGACTAATAATATGTCGTGCCAGTATTGTACTTCCGAGCACTATGAATTATAATCAGCATTCAACAAATGCATTACTATGTAAAATTCAAAATCCGCGTAATTTCACTATATTTTTTCTTCATACATTTTACTTCATTATTGCAACAATTTAAAAAAAAAAAAAAAATAAATAAATCATCCCATTATCAAGTATGATATCACTAATGCACTGTAATAATGCTAAACATGATTTGTGAACAACATTGCCAAATGGCACATCGTACGTGGTAAGAAGCATTGAACAATAAAGTTCAAATTATTGACTACGATAAGTCGTAATGTTTTTTTACTTTTAATAAAATGTTGTAGTAAAGATGATAGCGGTGCCGAGGTTAAATCATTCTTAGAAACACTTCTACGTGCTCAACGTGCTCAAATAAAAAATAAAAGATAAAAAATAAAAGAAAATAAAAAGGGAAATCGGTTTTAAAAAATTTTGCGGTTTTTTGTTTTTGTTTTTTGTTTTTTACCTCGTGACAAACCGCTAAGACTTTAATTCCATCATAAATAATTCGTTAATTTAGTTCAGCATGCGTAGTGCCAAAAGGTTTTGGGCGCTCAGGCTCTAATCGGCATTAATTCCCCTTCGTATTTTAATACTCAAGCCTTCTTTATCGCACCATCTAAATCATCGCGCACCACATAAAAATCGTGTACTTTTAAAGCAAACGCTCGAACGTGATCTGGTTTAAAGCCCCTCGAGAAACAAGAAAAATACGGCTCCAGTCCCTTTAAAAAGCGTAGCCAAACAAGCCTCTGAGTCAGAGCTGACGTCAAAATACAAGAGGGACAAAATGAAAAGAAGTAAAGAAAAAGAAAAAGGAAAGAAGAAAGAAACGCAGAGCTCAGGCGTAAAAAATGCGCTTACGCCCACAAGACTCACTCGCCGCTCCCGAGGAAATTGCCGGTCGCATTTTTTCGTTTTCTCGGCTTAATAGATTTTTGTTTAGCCCGCGGGATGCTGACGCGAATTCTTACGTCGCAGTTTAACGGCTCGGTTAACATCACCAAGGCGTACGCGTAAATCGTAGTCGTCTCCGCGAAGTGCGTATGCCCCGATCATTTAAGTTGCTATACAGAGAGTTGACAAACAGTTTACTAATAGACTTTATATCCTTTGAAGTTGTCTCGCTAGCCACACCACACTGGCTTTTACAATGTTTTCCCGGACTTTGGAAAATTTCCTATTCCGTTAATAGATTGAGTTTTATCGCCCTGGTCTACTAAACGCACAAGCTGCTCAAATAAGCATTTCGTTTTTAGAATAAACGCGTCTCGAGTGTCGACTCAATTTACGATTACAATAACACAATGTTATTCTCATTTTATAATAATAGCCTCGAGTATGAGCAATCTACACACCGAGTGTCAATAATTTAGAAATGCCTGTTTAACGATGAAATAGAATATCGTATTATGCACTTGAGTCCGTTTTAGGGCAAAAGAAACAATATAAGAAATAAGTTATATGAATAGACGTGGAAATCGATCGAGTATTTTTGCCATTTATTACAACTAATAAACTAAATAATAAAAATCCTTCCTTGCGCACAATTGCTCAAAATGCGATAACGTCTCGGTTATAATTATTATTATACCTTGATAATATTTTATGTTTAACAATGCCTATATGAGATAGCGATAGAAAGAAATACACGATGCGTGAAATGTTGATAGAACGGAGGAGGGAAAACGTGAGTGGGAAGGGAAGGCATTTTAATCATTTAGCATGTATAAGAAGAAAAATCTACTTCCATGTGCACAATTCATTCGCGTCCTTAAATAATTGTCAGAATATTAAATATCGCAATTGCCGATTATGTATGAAACGTACGCGTTAAATTTCCGACAATGTATTTAAAAGAAAGAAACAACAGCGACGATGACGACGACGACGACGACGACGACAACAACAACAACAACAACAGCAACAGCAGCAGCAACAACAACAAGAAAAAAACGACAAAAAGTACTAGGTAATGACAGAAAAAAAAACGGGAAGCGATAGAGAGAAGAAGCCATGGATAATGCGGCGCGTGAAGGTATTGAAAACAATAAAAAAGAAGAGGAGCGAGTGTGCTCGAGTAATACCGATGGGATGAGGGAACAATACGCCAATCTACGAGCACTTCGAGCTTCATTCTCCTGCTTCATTCTCCTCCTCCTCCTCCTCCTCCTCCTCCTCCTCCCCCTTCTCCACCTTCTCCTCTCAATTCCATTCGATGCTTTAAAAAGGCTTAGATAAAGCTCCGAAGCATCGCGCTCTGACAAATAAAGGTAGCCGTCTATAATTGAAGAACTCCGGTCGCTCGCACCTCTCACTCTTGTTTACTCGAGCCGACCTATATCGCACGCAGGGGCACTCACTATTTGCTCGTTTTAAGTACATAAATTGCGACGTATTCGTGGAGGAGAGTCAGTTAGTCGGTAGTATAGCCCGAGCGATAGGGCATAATAGTAATGGAGATGGAACTTGTGATGTGTAGGCGCGCGCGTGCATAAGCTTAGGAAAGCGGCTACAGCGGCTTTGGCGGCGTCTCGATCCCATCTGGAAAATTATACGTAACTTACGCTACGAATGTACGTAATGCGTCACGGGCGCGCACACGAGGCAAGAAGGCATTTGGTAGGAGATGAAAAACTTGTTGAATGCCAGGAGCACGGTACCTTTCTCCTCGCGCACGCACACTCTTCCACATAGCCACCCTCTTTTCACCCGTTCTCCCTCTAGCCGTGCGTGCATGGCCGCATGAGCCATGTTAACTCCCTACAACGTGTTCTCTATCCATCCTTCCGCACCATGACCTTCTCTCTCTCTCACACACACACACTCTCTCTCTCACTCTCTCTCTCTCTCTCTCTCTCTCTCTCTCTCTCTGTATGTCTGTTTGCCTCTACCGCGCGCCTTTATTTTAGAAACCGACCCCGGATATCTTCCTGACCCTATATTGCCACCGAACATGGCGCTTCTATATTCGGCATGTGAGGCCGTAGGTCCTACGCCTCGTACCTACTGCCGTCAACATCTGGTTGCGCAAGTGTAGGTGCGCGCGTGGCCTTAGCGACTCCATGCACGTGCGTGTTGCGTTCCTCGGTGTGTAACAGCAGTAGCTTCTTTCGTTACAGTCGCATTAACGAGCTACATTAAAAATGAAAATAATGCACAGCCAAACAGACGATTTTATGGAAAAGTTTTACAGCGGTTGCGTTGTAACGCGTACGGTTGCTCTAGAGAGTGGTGCTCTTGAGCAATGTCAATACTTTTCCCTTTGAAAATTAATAGAGCCTTCGGTGCTTGCTCCTTACGATTAAATGACTTACGAAGATAATATGCGTTCTTGGAATATTACGATCGCGAGAATTATGTGGCTGGAGGACTAGTTCGCGACTCGCCTAATGCTAAAAATTTCTTTCATAAGCGCTTGATAGGGAAATGCAATATCACCCAGTCCAACTATTATTCATACGGATGCGTTTCTCCTTTGAACAAGGTAATTCTAGTAGACGTATAACTGGGGTAGCAACTTGATGTGTAAACATCACTTTTGACGTCGATAACCACGCGGCAATCTATGCGTCTTAGACAACTTGGAATAAATTGCTTACGATCGTTTCAGTCTACACTTTGTTTAGCAAATAATTACTTTCCGTCGCTTTTTGTGCATTTCAATTGGATTTATTTATCGTTCTTCATTATTTGGATTATTATCTTGTAATTATAAAATGTTCTCTTATGATCAACTTATAAAAATAAAAGCTTTGCACAATTTTTTTATGAAATTCAGAGCGATTTCGTGAATATAGAGGCGCTAGCTGAAAAACAACGACGGAAACAGTTGTTTGTCTCGACGATAAAAGATTAAAAAAAGGTTACAAGTCGAAGAACTTATATATATATATATATATATATATTTATAAAATAGGAATTGTTTTATTATCTTCGATTATCTGAGGATTAAGGGAAATGTCGTCTTGTTTAGTTTTGGATATATACAGCTTCGTCAAGAGGGTCTGGATCTTTGAAATAAAGTTTCAAAACATTCAAAACGTGCAAGGCAAGTGAGAAGAGAAGAGAAATATAAATATTTTAATTCTCATTTGTTATTATTATTATATATTTAATGCACTCGTTTAGCCCTGGACGGAGAAGAAAGACATAGGTCGTCACATTTTACACTTCGATTTAATTCCCCTAGCTCATGCGAATTACTAAAAGCCTCATTGCCGATAAAAAGTTAATGTAATTAATTGATACGGCAAAACTTTATTTACATTCTCGCTAATCATATATTCAAATAGTACAATAAATTTTCGTCCATTTCCATTTAAATTTCTATATTTTGAACTATTCTTAATTTACTGATACTTGATTTACTTAACTAACTTACTAAATTTACAGAGACCACTTTTCTGAATTTTGTTAAAAGGATGTCCATTATGCCGCAACTTATCTATAAATTATATGTATGAATTAGGACTAACAACAAAGCAGGGAATAAAATAATTATCCTTCCATCACCCAAGCCTGACACAACAATATGTGCGTTTCTGAAATTAAATTGACTGGTATGCATCGTATTCATTTATTTACAAGGAGTTTCAGTAAAATTCCCAAGTTCGATTGTTTAAATAAAGCGATTGATGTTAATATAATGTAGGGCTGGTCAGCGCCACTTCGATCCTTCAAAATCGAGCTAAAATTGTACAATTGCAGCGTGAATTTAACACTAATTACTTAAGTTTTACTGCTCCAATCGAATACGAACATAAAATTTTATCTCGTACTAAATAATGGTACTTTTATATAGTAATCCAATCTTTGTTATCGTCAGCTATAAAGCTATAGTCTTAAAGGTTTTTCCAGAACATCTTTAAAAAAGTCCATTCGATTTTTCAAACAATTTTTCCACGTAAAAATATAATATATAATTTACGTATATATTTTATAATTAATATTATTACGTTCAATAATATTACCGATATATTAATTCTCTATCAAATATGTTGAAATGCACAATTATTAAGTGCTTGCACGTATTTCCAATTGTCTTTTATTAAATCCATAAATATCTAATCATTCTATTAAAATAAAATGGTTGTTTCAGTAATTTCGAACGATTTATAGAGATTAAATTTATATAAAAAATACACGCGTATAAACCTAAATTTAAAATCTCTTTATAATAATTTGGATAAATCATTTACATTATTTCAAGTAAATCTATTCGACCGATAATAAGATATCCTATTACATTTTCCAATCTAATTATTCAGATTGAAATAACGATAGGATTCTCGTTCAATCTCTGCTATAAGGTTAAAATAATCAGCATCGTAATACATAATGTATCGATTTATTTGAAAAATTGCAACACGTAACTTGTAAAATCAGTTTTATTTTAGAATGTTTCCATCAAATTAAATTTGGAAGCAATAAGGTGAGTTGAATCCAAATAATCGTTGTTGTTGTTGCTGCTGTTGCTAATAATAATAATAATAATAATAATAATAATAATAATAATTATTATTATTATTATTATTTTTATTGTTGTTGTTGTCGTCGTCGTCTTCGTTGTTGTTGTTGTTGTTGTCGTCGTTGTCGTCGTCGTCGTCGTCGTTGTTGTTGTTGTTATTGTTGCTGTTATGATCACCATCATCGTTAAAAGTGTTGAAATTTTTTGACATTCCAACAAAATTTCAATATTATTCAAAAGATTATTAATATAATTAGATAATCCCGCGATAAAATTATAATCCAACATAAACATAGCCACTATCTATTTATTACAAAAATGTTAATGTATTTAACGGATGAATTTAATATTTATTAAATTAAATTATAAAATTATCGTTAAATAGCACTTTTAAAATACGATATATAATATTAAATATAGACCGATATATATATATATATATATATCCAAATAATTCTATTCCAATTTATTAGTGTTTTATTCACTGATAAATATAAACTGCAAATAAATTTGATGTCAATGTTAATACTATGAGGAAAATGCTAATTTATGAAGCTTAGAGACTGGTGCTAAATATTAATGGCAAGTTTTATGTGATTCTAAAACTTTATACTAAAAATTATGTCGATTTTATCAAATTACAAATTTATTTTTGTCAAATGGAGATTTTTATAGAATAGATAATCAATGTGGCGTTATTAGCAGGCAATAAGTACTGAAATATATAATGGCATACGAAATTTAATTGAATTAAATAAATTTATATTATATTAAGTCGTCTCTTAATTTTTAACTGTCAAAAGCAAATTCTACAAATTTTAAATATATTTTTAATATTGCGTGTATGTTTCTGCTATAAATAAGTCAAATAATATTTGCTGAATTCTTATGAATCTATTTATCCTTATACTTGGCGCACTATTATTCCAAGCCTTAATTTAATTTCATAGTGATCACTCAACTATTTATTGTTTATATACTATCCATGCTATATTAACACATTCGTTTTTAATTAAATACCTATTTTTAAATCAGTGCTTTTAATTGCGCTCTATAAAAGATTTGATAAAAAAATTATTTTTATTATTCGACAATTTTTCTATAATATCGTCAGCAATAACAATCATCGTATTAAAAAATAAAACAAATATTAATAATAATTATCGTTTATTCCTATGAGATAAATAATAATATATAAGTAACGATAATATGAATAATACATGCAAATGCATCCGTATTTCATAGTATTCTTATAAATATTTATAACGTTTTATGGAATGACTTCGTGAATAGAAAAGTATAATTTATCGGTAGAGGATTAAAATAATTGTCGGATTAAAAGTATGTATGTAAAGAAAGGCTAAGCGATCAATGCTTAAGACATTAATATTGTCAGCGATTGCCAATTTAATGGAAATATTCAAAGATTCTTTACTAAGAATGTTAAAGCAGATTTGGCTACCTCGGGCATTCAAATGGTTGACCACATAGAAGTTATAGCCACAAATATGATCTAATGTGATCTAGGATGGGAATGCACGTGGGGTAGGATTATAAGGAGTCGATATTGTTGAAAGCAGTACTGCTGCCTACGTCAATGAGACACTAAAGGGAAATGACCTATTGCAAGTTTAATAAACAAGGTAATTAGCTTGTTAGAGATTATCCGTACACTCCAAGCATTCATACCTGTGTCAATTAAATATACCTGCCGTTTAATAGGCAATGACATTCTCTAAGATATAAAATTTGGTCTTGGAAAGGACAATCGGGTATAGATTCGATATAGAACAATCTAACGTATAACCTAAACTGTACTGTTTGAAACATTACCTGCATTAAACGCATTCGCTCCTAGATTTTATCTTTTATTTGTTTAAAATAACAATAATTTTTAATATTTCAATAAAATTTCACGACTCCATAATCTCGAGACATTTACAATGTAACTTTAATGCCCTTTATAAATTATCAATCATACGAAAATTGTGTATTACATCATTAAATTCGTATGCACATACACGGATCCATATACATATGGAGAGGAAGGATTTCAAATTAGAAAAATATATATTCGACAGTATTTTATCGATGATAACTTATCGACTTTCCATTTTATATCTCAACACAACCGAGACAAAGTAGATTTGTCGAGTATATTAAGTCGATAACGAGTATGTGTAAATTTATAAATAATATTAATGATCCCGCGTGCATTTAATTACATATTCAAATATCTACCCACGTTTAAATAAATGATTATTTATTTATTTATGTAAGAAGTGCCAGAAGAAGCAATTCAAGTAGGATAGCAATATACTGATAAAATTGTCGTATTATTTTTTATGTTGAAATAGCCTAATGTTAATGTATCAGATTTCCTTTTACTTTATGACAAAAATATATTTTTATCTTTGTAGGCATAGACGAGAATCTAAAGCATTTTATACAAATTTTAAACCCTTCATTGCTTTATATATTAAGAATATTAAATTATAATTATCAAACTTAAAATAGAAAATATCTAAATTAATACTCGTAAATAATTAACATAAAATTAGACTAGAAAATTACTGTAAATAATACTACTAAAATCATTTAAGATTATTATTATTAAAAAAGCGACTAGTGAATATTACATTATTCACAATGATATAAATTATCGTATTAAAATGTAATACAAAACAATAATGTAAAAGCACACTTTATATTGCATTAAATATTACTAATTCAATTTATTCTTCGTATGGATTAAACGATATCACTAAATAGGCATATCCGACAATACTTGGATTATGTAATTTGATATCATGTATGAGGTAAAAGTGACAAAACCGTTATACAATACGTTGTCTTACATTTAAATCTTCGTGAAAATGAATGTCACATTCAAATAACTCAAGCATAACTACCTGTTGCAAATAAACTAAATACATAATTACATATATTATTTATAAAAAAAATATATAGTATTATTATAATATGAAATCGTTAATTTTAATCAACTTATTTACTTTGTAAAAAAAAAAATAAAAAATACGAATTTTGTGATATTTCAATAATTCATAATTCTAACATTGTGAAAGCACATGCTCAAACTTTATTACGTTATTGACAATCAATTTAAATAACTATGGAATCCATAAATTATTATATATATATATATTTTTTTTTAAAGTCAATAGCAATACAAAACTTGTAGCATTATTTAAAACTGTATTATTGTTGTTTAATAATATTTCAACATTGTTTCTAGGATGATAGAAGTACTGACCCATCAATAATAGTACTTTCTCTCAAGGTTTTTTCAACACAAAATCGTTACGTGAGATACGTAAGTATAATGTCGTCTACGATAGCTCTATGAATTATAAATCTTATTAATTTACTAGTGCTAAAGCGTGATTATTTTTTTTTAAATTCATAAAAAATTGTATTAAATGCTGTAATTTAACAACAACAAATTCACCTCTATAAAAAAAATTCATACGTAAATTTTTCATTGATATTTTATGTACGAAAATGTATGGATTTAAAATTAAATTTAAGCCCCACTTGATGAACTATTTATTTGAGTAGACACAATAAGCCTTCGAGCATTATCCGATAACTTAATTTGAAGTTAATAAATTTGTCAATTTAAAAATATACGCGACAAGCGTTAAGAAAAAAAAATATAATTATTAATTTATGGATGTACAGTGTTGTCCTGGGAATTTATGAACCATCGATTTACAAAACCGAGCATTAAGCAACCATTAGAGACGGTTTACAACGAAGGACAAACGATAAAGCTAATCTGTAATCGCGCGTTGTACATTCAATTTAACCGCGAGTATCGAAAACATGCAAGACTTTACCAATGAAACTGACCTTTGAAGTTTATGTTTAATTTATACGACCAAGTTTTCAGATTTCATAAAAACAAATTATTCAGCTGTATGGCGGACGAGGCATTACAAAATGATTTCGATCTACGGCCAATACAACATTTTCAAATTAATGTCGTAGATAACAGCCAGTCATTTTCAGTCGCTTAGTTATAACAATCTCACGGTCATAATTTTTTACATTTACAAAAAATATGCCACCTAAATATATGCATTTAAGTGATAATACGAACTTATTCGATTGAGTGGTTGAGTAACAAATTTTATTAAAAAAATTAAAGGAATTAAATTTAAATTAGAGCTAAAAATACAGTTAACGGATAAAGGAAATTTCCGATAGTGAAACTTTGTTCAAAGAGCTTTGTTAAATAATATTGTTATTTAACGCTTTAATTGATTTAATGATATTCGTTGCTTTTAACAATTCGAAAGTTTCTTCAGCACTAAGGCATTTTAAAATTCAACCATCGATAAAAAGAAAATCCAATCTTTTGCGTCAGCATCGATGAATCTTCGATATGAATGTCGAAACGTGCATCATCGGAAACCGATCCAATAAAATATGTGGGCGTCAATGCAGCATATCTCCAATTTAAGAAGGCAACAAAATTATAATGCCGCTAACTGATAATGCGCGACTCTAATTGTATCGCTTCAAGCACGTGTCAACAAAACAATCAACAAAAACACGACTCTTTAAAACACCTGCGAAATAATTAATAATTAAGGCTCAGTAGGGGTATTCACTAGCGCACGGCTCTATTTTTATCTCTTCGTGTTCACATTAAAAACAAAAAAAAAGACAGAAAATATCAATTAAACCAGTTAAAAAAGCGAGGAACGCAAGCATAAAAAAGGTTGAGAGAGAGAGAGAGAGAGAGAGGGAGAGAGAGAGAGAGAGAGAGTGATTGAGTGAAGGAGTAGGTGAGAGATGGCGTGTAGTACACATGACAAGAACAGAAAGAATGCCATCAACTATCTTCTTTTTTATGTCACACATACTTCATAACGATAAAGGTGTATATGTATCGGATATTGGCCGAGGAGAGCATATCGAGCCAAGTGCATCAACGAAGCATTATTGGATATTCAGCAACTTACACCTCAATTACTGGGTTTGAATGAAAAAATCTTGACAATGAAGTGTTTCGTCGTGTATCTTTATTTATCTTTAATATTATAAGCATCCTTGTTAAGCCGAAGTCTAAAGCATGGCTGTTTGATGTAAAATTTATTCAAATATTAACAAATCAAATTGATAATAAAAATAGATAGCTTTAAGAAAGGGTTAATGCAAACATATATAATCATATTGATGGAACCAAATATTTATTTAATATGTTTCGAGTAAAATAACTTGGATTTAAGAGTTGTTTGGCGACAAAGTTTCATTCACATTTTATTTCCCATACTATATATATATATATATACAGAGTAGACGCGCAAAAGAGAGGAAAAGAACGAGAGAAAAGTATATTATAAATCTACTATAAATATTACAAAACACGAAATTACATATTCTTCTAGATAACGTGAGATAACACCTTACACTTACAATGTTAAAACCTTTAAAAATGGCTGATCTCCATTATCAATTTACAATACCAATATAAGCATTTTTTAAGAAATAAATAAACTAATGATTTCGCTTATCACTGATAAAATTTAAAAGCTCTATGTTTTTAAAACGTATAGGAATCGTAAATAATGAAGTTTAAATTTTTTGTGAAAGTCGTATATATTAGCAAGCAAGAACCTACAACGAGAAAAAAGAAAAATAATCTTGTTAATCCTGAATTCTTACCTGAAGATTATCGGTGCACAATAATATGACTCATCCTTTGAAGTGCAACACGATGTGTATACCTAGAAAGAGACCTACAGTGGACTAATGTAGTATGCGCTATAATTTATAGATATTCTAAAGAATTTCTCAGAAGATATGATTTAATTTTCAAAAACATTCAAATACGTTGTAGGAGAATCGAATAACATTAAACAAGTGCAGCGGTATTATATATAAATCTAAATTCCCCTAACATTATTTTTTATAATTTTTTAAGCTGTATTAATATTATCGTTAAATAACGTTTATACGACGAACATTATTTTTCAGTGTAAAATAATAATTCTAGCATTGACAAAAGAGTTTATAAACAAAAATTAGGAAGACAATAATATGCTAATTATATAAAATGCGTATATCGCGATACGGAAAGCGCATACTTAATGTATCTCATCATTTGATAGCAATTTCAATCAAAATATTATTAACATCCTATCGAGCTCTAATTTAAACTTAAAATCTTGAAATATTTTTCAAACAGTAAATAAAATTTACAATATTTTTCAAAGGTTGCATCATAAGGTTGACGATACTTGACTTATAATGAATGTTATGTAGGTTTTAAGCAATTTGCATAATTTTCAAAAAATACAAATGAAAAAAAAGCACTTATGCACTTAAGATTGCCACGATAAAAATTCTTATTCATCATTTGTTAAAATCAGAAAAATTTATTATATTCATTAACAACATCATTTACAATTAATTTTAACAAAATACTGCCGACTAATCTATTACATTTGATACAAGTAAATATATTACAGAACAATATATTAATTTGCAGTAAATATAATAGAAATTTTTAAATAAATATTCTTTTACATAAATTGCCTATTATTTTACATAAATTAACATAAATTACATTTCAAACTTTATCCGAATTACAATTATTTACGAAGCTCATTAAAAATAAAAATAAAATACTCGTTCAATTACGTTACATCATGGTCATGCGTAAAAGAAATTTTTTCTAAAAAAAAAAAACTATGAAATTCGTAATAAAAATAACAATCTGATTAATATGATTGTAGCATTGCGTAATTTCAACAGCCATTAGTGACAAGATAATAAATCTCATTGTTACGTAGCAAAATTATAAATATATATATATAAATCTCAGTGTTACGTAGCAAAAATATAAATATATATATATATATATATATATATATATATATATATATATATATATATATATGATGCGTATACTAGTCATATCTTTTTTTAGCTAATATCAATTTTCATATGCTTGATGAATTTAATGGAATTATGTATTATTTTCCGAAAGAATAAATAACGGTAATTTTAATATTAACGATAAAAAAATGTGTATCCTGAATTCTCCATTTTTATAGTCAGTAATTAAATTAGCATATAAAAAAGACAAGTAAATATTTTTTTGTTGTTTTATAAATGTAAATTTTTATTATATTAATATCCGTTAAAATACCAATATTGCCCCCGTATATTTTCTAATGATTGATTTTCTAATTGAGTAAGTAATATATACAATGTCTATAAAAAAAAACTTAAATTGCAGATTGTCATGGCCTTGGCTGTAAATATAGCGTTAAAATCATAATTTAATTTTATTAATAATTGTGATTTCGATAATCCGGCTTGAAAAAAAAAATCTCCACCTATATAGAAGCAAGGCGTGTTTTAAATCTAATTATTGATAAAAATTTTAGTATGTGAGAAAGTAATGAAGCTTTAAAACGTGAATAATTTATTGACCATTTCAGATACTTTTTAATTACGAATTCTCCAAACGTTTTGTAAAAATAAAAGTTTTCTACTGCACTTTACAGACGAAAAATCGTATTCATCCGTTTTACCGTTAATTTTATATAACTTTCAAGTTTATCTTGAAATTTATCGTTGTAAACCTTACAATAATTGTATAAAATTTCTTTTGAAAGATGACTACATTTATAATCCTCCGCACTAAATTGTTCATGAAAAATTTCAGTAATTCTAAATATGGTATATACACAGCTATTTTGATTATAATAAAATTTTCGACGCTTTCATTTTTCTCTTAACATTTTTCGAATGTTTCGCAATTATGTTTTCATTAATATGCTATCTGAAAAATATCTTTTTATCCATTTTATTTGCAACAACTAACGCGTAACGATATTTTAATAAAATACTACAGTATTTGTCAATTCAAATAATTGGAAATATATAAATACTTAAAATAATAAATCAGATTTCAGTGGCACAAAAAAGGTTAATAAAATATCTATACTTTTATTACATTCGCTGTATATATATATATATATATATATATATATATATATATATATATAATATATATGATTCAAATCTACGAAAATTTTTGCTATTATGATGAATCTGCAATTTAATCGTCATATTAATTTCAATCAATAATAATACCAAGAATATAAATTTTCTTGAATTGTGAAAATGTCGATATAGAAGCTTGAACGTCGACACAAGCTATTAAATATATCTTTATCCACCCAACATTGATATATTTTTTAAAAGATAAGACACAACAGGTAATTCACAAGGAGCATTCGATCGATAGAGATTGGAAGGGCGGAGATCCAAGTGGCAAAAACGCGACGCACCTCTTGCCTCGCATGCGAGGTGAGAAAAGACCCAAATGGTCGTCAATAAGAGATGTGTAGTCCTCATAGCTCACCTATGCTCATCGTAGGGGGACGTCATGTGGGCCTGGAGCGGTGTTAGCTGATGCATACCTGTCACGCCTGGCCCCCACATGGCCCCTATTACATAATACAAATTTATTGCGCTACAGACCCTCTTTATTTAGTTATGAATACTAACATTTTAATGCCACCGATTTTATTTGAAATTCAAAAGATAATGTGAAAACGAAATAGCCTTTATCCAGATTGTCTAACCGCTCGAGACACATTCGCATTCTCACTTAAGCATGTGAATGTGAATAATATGAATAATTTTGAATTCTAAACTAAATAGTTGAATAACGTTAACGGTAAGTCAATAAACAATTGCATTTAACAAGAAAAGTTGTAAATTATATACGTAAATGCCCTTGGTAATAATCAATGCATCATTGTACAAAGTTTCCAACAAAATTCTAACCGCGAAATAAAGTTTTGTATTATATTAAGAAAAACTTTCCAATATATATTTCTCCCCCTCCCCCTACCATCTATATACATCTATATATATATATATATATATATATATATATATATATATACACACAGACACATATAAACATATATTTGTTTATTTATTTATCTTTCTATCCGACGCGCACGCGTGCTGACACAACCACTCTTTCTCTTGCAAGGGAGAGGGAAATGGATACGTTGATAAACATATATATGCATATATATATATATATATATATATATATATACATTAAAAACCATTTACTCTTTTACTCTTTTCAAGTATAAGTTTCAAACTTTATATCGCAATAAATCATTATTTCTACATTGTCAGAAAACGTCGGCTATTTTTTTTTTAAGTAATATTAGTATCGATCAGTGGTTTATATACAAAAACTGTAATAAGTATCGGTATTCAATACTTTTTTAATATTTAAAAAATATTCCTCTGATAAGCATCTAGTTAATAATATAAAAATATTTACAAACGATTTTTAATTTAAAAATAATTATCACGGAAAAGGTGATTATAAATTATAAGGAAAAATTTCTTTTTTATATGTTGCATAAGAGAGATTTTGTTAAAATTCTGAAAAAAATTACAGTTTACGGATTTTGTTAAAAATTGTAAGCACGATTTTCATGTGTTTTAATAGTTCACTGTCGCTAAATTGTCTTTTATTAATTAAAAATAATACAGAGATGTAGAATAAATAGAATGATAAAAATTAAAATGTGAATGAGATATATGTTGCCTTCAGCATAAACGGAATACTTTTCTCGATGCAATTGAAAGAAATATCGTATTTTCTCAGAATATTCTTTTAAATTAAAAAGCTAATCATGTGTAAGTAACGGGAAAATAATTAGCTAAAATGGTAAACTCAATTTTTCTAATTGAAGCGTATTATTTTAATTATTGCATTATTAAAATTTCAATTATTTCTTAAATAGTTAAAGGGAAATGCTGAAGTCACATGACTTACGAGACAAAAATTCACGCTACTTATGAGCTATTTGCGTAGGATCACGTAATAAATGTAGTAGCCATCAATAATAGTTCACGAAAGAAAATTCCATTTACTTTTATGATCTTAAAAAAGTCTACCAAGGTCGAACCTCATTAAACGAATTTTTATTATATTTGTTAATATTTTATTTCGTTGTTGTGTAAAAGTTACGTGTTGCTTTATCCAAATGTGTTCATAAAACTATAATAGTATATGAAAAATTAGATATTAATAATATCACAATTATTACTGTTACAAGTTTTTCTGTTCTTATTCGCAATAAAGGAAATTATCATAACTATTGTATACTGTTTTACGTGACTAAATTTAATTAAGAAGAACGAAGTTGTTTACCATACAAAATACATATACTACTGCGTAAAATTATTTTATGTCAGCCGTTATGCAAAGAATGAAATCTCGTTAAAATGAACTAATTTAAACTTAAATACTTTTTATACATAAAATGGCGTGTTTGTACCCGCCAAAATGAAATACTACCTCGACAATGTAAGAATAATAGATAATAGATTGGAAAATAAATAGACGACACGCGATTATTGGATTGAATTGAAAAAAGATGAAAATGCTCACGAGACGATATATGAAAGAAAGTGGTGATAATGAAGGGAGTTTGTTGTTGTATTAAAGTTAAGAATAAAATAAAGAAAAAAAATAATAATAAAAAAAATGGCTTGCAAGTTTTACGTATACGGTAGCTTAAGTCAAAACATATTAATACAAGTGTATTTAATCCTCTTACGTGCTTGCATTTTAATTTGTATGTGCCTTATCTGAAGGTGTAAATATTAAATTAATTTATTAATCCCGTTGAAATTGAGAAATGAACCGACAGGCTAATAGCTTTCATGTATAATAAATAATGTATTTTTATTATACTTGGCGTTGTTGCCGATTCAATAAATTAACTGAAATTTTCCCTTTATTTTCTCTATACGTACATAACGGCAATTGATTAACGTTCGATTAATATTATTCAACAAAAATTACACGTGAAACTATAATTACAAAATTAACGTGCTGAATAATGAAAGAATTATTATAACAATTACTTTATAATATTGAGATTCAACCTTGGATTTGTAGATGTGGTACTGTTGCCGATAAAAAAAAAACTCGTCAATCCTATCCAAGTTTATAAAAAAAAAAAAACGTATCATGTCTAAGATGGATCATTTTAATGACATTGTTAAAGCATTTATAACTTACGTAAAAGAGTTTAGAATAAATATACTTGGGAAAATGCTTGAAAACAATGATAAGTTTTTACAGAGTTTTCTCTATTATAATAATATGTGATATAATAGGAATTATATGATTACAAGGGCTATTACTATTAGTGCTGCAACGTCATTATAATACAAATTCCAACTAAATGAATATGCCGCGAAATAATTGATTTGCAGATTACGAACGAAGTACCGCTGCATCGCTTGACTTGATTCATCTATTTCACGTGCACCGTGTTTCAAGGTTTACAAAAATTGTGATTCTTCGGCATTTGTGGATATTAAAATAGCAAACGAGGTAATAGGATTGCGAAGAGTATCTGAAAATAAATTGCTCGCTTAGGAATCTCGGCATTATTAAGTTCGTCAATTAAGCGTACATTGGCGTTAACGTCGGTCGAAAATTAAGGAACATCCTGAGCTCGGATACCGCTGCACGCCCCACCAATAACCCGAGTTTCCCCAATGCCAGATAAGTTGATTACATTGCCTTTATCGATCTTCCCATTTATAAATAGCACTCGACTTTCGCCCGTACAATTTCCTTCTCCTTATTAAAGAGGAAAAAGCGGCGTCGGCGTCGGTGTCGGCGGGAATGAGCAACCGCAGGAGAAAGAAAAAAAAAACGACGATTCCAGACCGCTTGTTCTTGGGGGAGATCGCGTGCGACTCTCGCGGTTCTCCTGGCACGGAGTGAGGCGGCGGAGGTGTCGATGAGGATACCCGTCGAGGACAGGGGGAGGGAGGTGCATACGCGTAACGGTACACAAGCTCAGCTCGAAGCTAAGAGCCAACGGCATCTTTTTTTCATCGTTACATTTATCTCGACCGCGGGATCTTCCGTCTTCTCCCCCCCCCTACACCGTCCACCGTCCAGTCAATGTATATGTTGGCTGTAGACTTGCTTTTCGGCGTCGAAGCGGGGGAGGAGGGAAGGATGGAAGTGTTGTGGAAGACGGGGGGGGGGCTTCGAGTGCATCCCATTACAACGCCGCTTCTTCTTCGGCTTTGTCTCGCTTTGCAAACTCTCGAGTGGCATGCTTGTTCCTAGCTCATCGCGTGCCGACATTGCTCTGCTCGTCGGAAATCATGGTATAAGAGACGGAGAGAGACACAGAGAGAGAGAGAGAGAGAGAGAGAGAGAGAGAGAAAGAGAGAGAAGAGGGACGAAGAAAATATATAACTTGGCTTCCCGGTGAGGAGCAACTTTTACATTGCAATATCGGCTTTTAAGCGCTTTGTTGCGCAGAAACGAATAATGTGTACGTACACATGTACATTTTATTGTCGAATATCTGTAAGTACAAACGTTAAACCACAACTTTTGTCTCCAAATTTCTATTCGACAAATTTAATATAACTTTAATATAGGAATGCCAAACCGATTGTTTTCAAGGATTTTAAATATACACAAGAACCAAAATGCAATGATTAAGGGCGAATAATTGATTTAAACGATATTACTTAATAAAAACATTATTTATTACAACGTAATACGTCTATGGATGCAAAACAATATCTTTCTTTGCTTCTTAATAAATTAATTAACATTTTCATTTACAAAAGACTAAAGTTCTGCATGCTTCAAATTAATTATGCAATCCGTATTCATGTACTTTATACACAACAATCCCGCTTGAGTCTCAGATAATTGCTTAAATAATTTTTCCAAGGCTAATTTTCAAGTCCTTAGTTAAGAAATCCTAAGTATAATAAAATTAAATTCCTAGTAGTGTAAAAGACTGTTGAAAAATCGATTAGTTAATTTATTGTTTTCATAATTTATATAAACAGAAAAGCTTATAATGTATATTAATGTCTACTATGATAAAAATAAAACTAATTATACATTCTAATATTTTATTAATTTTCGGACTTTCAAAGTGTATTTGAA
>NW_011948425.1:757096-789596 GCF_000503995.2 Ceratosolen solmsi marchali | reverse complement strand
ACGACAGAAGAAAAGGGTAAAATGAGAGGCAACAAGAACATTGAATCGATCATTATTACTTTTATAATATTTCTATGGTAATATGTGGATGCGTATCATAGTTTTACATATATTCATCAATTTAAGTGCAACGTTGAATTTACGATAGATCAAGCGATGCATGAAAATTTATATCTTTATAATAATAAACGTTCTTTAACTATTGAATGATAAAAAAAAAATATAGAAATTACATGCCTTGCGGGGTACTTGCCTATTATAATAGTATTAATATTATTAATAGTATAATAATAATAACAAAGACGACGATAACGACAACGACAACGACAACACAAGCGACAACGACAACAACAACAACACCACCAGCGATAACAACAACAGCGACAACAATAATAACGAAGGGACATTTATTCGAATGAGAAACACTTCGTAATAAAATAATAGGGTTTAAGCATTAAAGCTTCTTAAATCTGAATACAAATATGGTAATATTGAGATTAATGTAAAAATAATTGAGTATATGAGCAAAAGATTGCAATAGTATTCGGAACAAGTAAATTATTATATACTTTCAATAATCAAATGAAAATAATTCATTTAACGAAGCCGATTACTTGCTATTATCATTATTTCGTATTTAATGAATCGATCATCGAGAGTGCTCATTACACTACATTCAACTTGATGAATGAAAAATTTCGTTCTTTTAACCGCAGAGGCGGTTTTTCTCATTAAGAACCTAAAGATGGGCTACTTAACTAGTAAGTACGATAAATTCGATTAAATCATTTCAACAATGAAGTTTTCTAATCGTTTAAATCGCTTGATTCGATATGAATCATAAATGATGATTCGTCGGTATCTTAAAATAAATACCGTTAAAAAAATATATTAAATATAAGAGGAATCACTTGTTTGGGACTCGACCGTTTATAATTGTCATTAATATAACCATCCACGCAGGATTTTTTATTCGTATTCCTTGGCACTTGAACATACCGCGTGAGATTCCGCGTGCATCAAGAATAAAAACCAGGAATTATAGCGAATAAAATGTTGCGATAATTGATATTTTTGAAGGTGGTGGTGTAGGAGGGGGAGGGGAGGGGGGACGATGGTTTGCTTCGGTTATTAAGGAGTAAATTTTCCGATCGGAAATTAGGTGGAATCGTGTAATAAATTAGGCGGACCTATATACGAAACTCTCGGTTCGTAATGAGCAGGATGTACAGTCGTTTAATAGGTACAACTTCTTGGTAAGAAAACGTATCCCCAGCATATTCCATGGGAGATCTTGAGCAAGTGCATAAAATGCAAAGTACATCACCCTCTCTCCGGCATGACAGAGTATAGCGAACGCCAGTGCATCAAGGAGAGGCATAATGCATACTGGTCTCTCTCTCTCTCTCTCTCTCTCTCTCTCTCTCTCTCTCTCAGTCTGTGTTTGTGTTTGCGCGAACGCGCGTATGGCTCTCTCATGTAAAGTCACGGGAAGAGGGAGAAGTCGAGGTTCAGAGAGTGGACAGGACTTACCTTGGGCAGGTCGCGAATGTGATTGGCGTCGAGCAGCAGCTCCTCGAGGCTTCTCGAGTACCTAAGGATTTCGTCGGGGACGGTAGGCAGGGAGCAGTGGCGTTTGTCCACGCATTCCACCTGCCTGTTACAGCCTTTGAAGATCGGAATACAGCGGAACATTATTGCACACCTTCCTCGCGCACTCTCTCACGCACACAGGCGCGGGGCGCGCTAGGCACACACGCACGCACACGCAAGCGCGGCACACGCGTAGCACACACGTTTTTTCCGACCGTCGTTTCCTCGTTTTACCTTACGTTCCTTCGCACACGTTCTCTCTCTTTCTCTCTCTGCTCGATTCACAACAGTACGGTCGTGTCCGTTCTACTGCAGAACCACGGAGCTGCTGTTGCCTCTTCTTCTTCTTCTTCTTCTTTTCCTGCTGCTGCTGCTGCTGCTACTGCCGCCGCCGCCGCCGCCGACACCGCCGCCGCCGTCGCCGACACCGCCGCTGTTACTACACTACTAGAGCTACAACTATTACTGCTACTCCTCTTGTTCTCTTCTCTTCCTCTTCTTGCCCGTCGTCTCCTTCGTCTTCTTCTTCCGCCCTCCGCCGTGCACCAACACAAGCACACATATACGGGTGCCGGGGCGCGACGGGACCGTTCGCGCTCGCGCCGACGATCTTCAGATCGGACTATCGGCCGAGCGCATATCTCGATGATCGTAAGCCTTAGGGCGCAACTCGCGACGCGACGAGTTGCTGAGGAGCCTCGGTGACGTTTCCCGGCCACTTGCTTGGCCCAGGCTCCCCGACCCAACTCTCTCCTTGACGTTTACTCCTTGAGGCCTCGGACGACGCGCGACAACGTACCGGAGACAAATACGCTACATCGGTAAGTATGGTGCGCGCTACCTCTGACCGCCGATCGCAGTCTATGCAGCAGCTCCGAGCGAGCTCGAATTTTGGGGGTTAGGTAAGCGAGCGTATCCAAGGAGAAGCGATACGGAGCGCAGCGACGAAGTGGGACCCTATCGTCGTGACTTATCAACGCGAGTGGTAGCCTCACCTCTACAACCAACAACTTGGGAGGCACATTCGAGCACACGTATTCCTCTCGTTGGCGCACGCTCGAGAACCGCTGCTGCTGCTGCTGTTCCTGTTGTTTGCGAGGTAGTCCACGATAAACCAGGACGAGTAGCTCTCGCGTATAGTCATGTATCCGTAAGCGGTGCGGCAAAGGGAGCTAGGCCCACTGCTCCTCCGGACAACGATATCTACGGGAATAGAGGGGCAGGACTCGCTCGTTAGGAACACTGTGTGCGCGCTGCTTTGCCGTCGCCGCCGCCACCGCCGTCGCCGCCACTACCGCCGCCGCCGCCGCCACCGCCGCCGTCGTCGTCGTCGTCGTCGTCGTCGTTGTCGTCGTCACCGCCGCTGTTGCTGCTTCCACTTGCCAGAGCGAGCGCAATGCAGCGCAGCCAACCTTCTTTCTCGGCTGCCTAGCCTCGTCTAGCCTAGCCTAGCCAAGCCTAACTCTCTCTCTTTCTCTCTCAAAGTTGCCTCCCCACACCGTGCGGTATACGCAAATAACACAAACACACGCGCATGCACAACACTCTCTCTCTCTCTCTCTCTCTCTCTATTTCGTGCGCCTGCCCGCTCACTCCGTCAGTTCCGTGGGCACTGACCAAACCGTGTACTTTGCATCGTCGCTACACTACTCGGACACCCGGGGGAGTAGTGGCGTGTCGCTGCGACGCGGGCCCCGACGCTCCCCTCCTGTCACAGGCTCGCACTCGAGGCGTCACCCCTCCAGCCCTCCTCTCTCGTCCTTATTGCTCCGCGATTACGCGCCCTCCTCTCCCCCCTTATCCATTTTTCGAGCTCGCTGCCGCGCCTCACAATCACCGTGGAAGCGAGCCGGAGCCCGACATTTCTTCTCACCTCAGCTCGTGCGTACCTCGACGAGCCCGACGGAGATGGAGGATAGTAGCCAAGCGGCGCGCATGCGCTCCCACGCAATCAACGTCCAACCGATCAAGCGGCGCACGAGAGGTTCGACTCCCTTTCACGTGCCTCTGGAGCCGCGCATTTTTCGGCCCAGGTCGCGCTTGAGGCTGGGCCTCCCCTCCGCAGCTCCAGTTGCTTTAGCGGGCCGTTTCGGATTCTGCCTTTGTCATTTATTTTCGTACTTTTACGCTAACTCGGCATGTATTCCCGAATTCAGAGGACCCTACGACCACTTTATCTGAAATAATCCTTACGACAAACTAACCAGCTGCGCTTGAGGACAAGGATCATTGTTCGAAGGTTGAAAAGCCGACGAAATTAAAGCTTTCGTAAATTCGTCACATATTTCTTACATTATTATAATAAATGATAATACTGACGTAAAAAAAAACGAATGACAAGACGATTGCTACTAGTCTTCATCTTTTTTTCTTCTTTGTCATCGTTCTCTCCTACCCTTATAAACGCAACATTTACAAATCTCTAGGTAATATTCATTTATAATCTTTCATTGTATGATTTAAACAATTCACAAGACAAATAATACGCCAAACTAATATTTATAGGCATATTTAAAAACGAGATACACACGCTTGGGAGTAAATAAATAATAAAAATGATTGAGAAAGAAAATCATGTATGATTAAAACGTTACAGTTACTTTTTCATTATTATTAAAATAAATATAATTTTCTTTACAAATACATATGATGTACATAAATAGATATAATAACTATTTTATTTAGAAAATGAGGATAAAATTACGAAACAATATAATTCTACTCTCTTGGAATATTTGGAATATTTGCATTTTCGTATTATGCGAATTCGTTATGAGGTTCAAATCTAGTCATACTGGTAATTTTTACAAAACATTTTTGAAAATACATGCCCGTCTATATATATAATGTTATAAAATGTTATATCGAATCATCGTTTGATTTATACAGAAAGACTCTCACCATTTCAAGCGGTGTTAATGAAAAATGTGATTTATTATATTTGAATTTCATTCACTGTAAAATATAAGAATCTTCCTGATTTTGAAAAATTATCCAAGCATGATATCAACAAATAGAATTCAAATATAATTCAATATATATAGTCAAAACTATTTAATTTATATAATGTAACATTTTTTAATAGCACGCTAATATTTGGCACTTTGTATTATAAAAAATAAATAACTATGGAAACGACATTTTTTTTTTTATATACTATTTTTTCTTCTACCGCTGAATTATCAAACAATTTTGACAATTTACTATTAACATACGACAATAGTCAACCTTCTTTGCGCATATTGAAATGAGAATTTGGTACAAATTTAATTGTCATCTTCTTCGATTCAGGCATTAAGCTTGAAAATCAAACAATAAAAAATAGTTTTAGACATTGCATTTTTACTTGCTCACATTAACCGGAATTCGATTTAATTTGCCTTATGTTGTCTCACAGAAAAAATAAGACGTTCTTTTCTATGTCTACCGATGTAGATGGAAAGATCACTATTAGAAAATATTTAATTTATATTTATCCCTCTATAGTGAAAATGTCCTTTCATTATAAATTATGAAATTTTTTTAATTTCAATCAATAATTTACTCAAAATAATATACACCTTATAGATGCTAGAATTCTAGCATTTTATTAAAAATCTGCATCTTTACTATTTTGGATCTTTGACTTAGTGAGTTTCATGCTTACGTCATTAAGATAATATCTGTAAAAAAGGACAATTATTATAGTTATATGTTATATAGACTTCAAGTATTTATATAAATAAGTGTTCGTGGTACCTTAGTGCTGCTGCTAAAGGATTTTTATTTTTCTCGCATTCTGATACCATACATTCGATACAGGACAATAAATATTGGAAAAATTCAAAATTAATTTTTTCAGTAGAGCTTAAAAATTCGAAACTAATTTTTATATTTGATACAATGAATTTACGTAATACACTCCAAACGACTTCGTTAAATTTCTCCCTTGAAAGTAAAAGACAAATCGTACATTAAAACAATACAGAATAATACATTTATCTTTGCACAAAAAATATATGTAGCATTTTAATCAAACCTTATTGCCGAACATTTTTTAAAATACGAGTTTAAAAATAAGTCTTGTAGTAAAGTAATTGTTTGTTGTTTGTGTGGATGGTGATAATGCACCCTCATGTAACAATTGAGAATAGAGGGTACACAAATTATAATGATTAAATGTACAGTATCACTGGTATAAATTTCTCCAGCTCGAATTATATTTCTCAATAACAACATTACCTGGAAAAAAAAATATGAAAATTTTGCTTCAACAGCGACTCCTATTTTCATTACAATTAACTGTACAAGATTTTTTAATCTCACCAAATAACAATGCTTATGTACAGTGTTACCTCCAGGTATGGTAATAAAATTACGTCCTAAAATCTCCAAGATCAACCGAACAAAATCAGGTTTAGCTTTTAAAAAACATTTTGAAAGTGTATCTGAAACCTGGAATGAGTTTCCATCGTTGCCTTCTATTTTTATTAATAGTGGAAGATACCTTTCGAAAAGTTCTCTAATTAAAGTTTGCAAAGATATGTCGGACTTTATATTTAAGTTCTCAATACCTAAAATTAACTTTGAAAATATTTTTTGAGCGAGATACGTTATATGTTGTTGAGTCGATTGTTCTGGGGGTAAAGCAATTTTGTTAATTAACGTTTTTAACGTATTATTTAATTGATTCTAAAAAAGAAAAAAATTTGTAATTAAATATAATGATAAAAATTGGAATTATCATTATTAATTGCTTATTTCAACCTTCACATATAATATTGGCGAACAATAAAAAATAACCGTTCCAATGCATTTATAAATCCAAGCTGCGAGTGTTGTATCTTTATTCTCTTCATTTATAAGTTGCAGCGCCCACTTTTCTATATTATGGAAAAATGGCTTGCAGGTAGCATCAAAAGATATGCATTGCTGTTCCGACTGAAATATAAAAAAATAAAAAAGAATATTGGCATTAATAATTACTCGATCATTTAGTTTGATTTAATTAAATTCAATATATATATATATATATATAATATATATACATTATACCATTAGGTTTGTTCTATTTCTTGAAAGAATCATTAAGAAACTTATAATTGATTCATTACTATTTAGAAATTCATTTCTATCACTTTCAGACTTTAAAATTTCCGTAATTTCAGGTAAATTAGAGATATAATTATTAAGAAATATCGTTTCGTTATTAACGTCACAATTTAATATATTACATTTTATCCATGCCTATAAAATACATAAATTTTTTATTTTTTATTTATAATTTGATAATAGACGAGAAAAGATAAACCTGGCCAAATAATACCTGAATACAAATTGTATTAAAATGTAAAATTTCCTTTCTCAAATGTTCCAAGGTAATAGCGTTTTCTAATATCAAAGTTAAATATAATCTTGTAATCCTAGAATTTATTTTTTAAATTGTTTTTTTAGAAATTCTAATTAAATTACAAAATATAATTATTTGAAACCTTATATCTTTTATGATAATGGATGTAGTAAAATGATGAAAAAGTGATATCGCTGAATGTCTGTATTTCTTTGCTGTGACTGGATCGCGACAAGCTTCAAGTGTAAATAGCACAGCTAGTTTCGTAGGATTTTCATAGAATTTTGTTGATAAATCAAAGGTGGTGACCATTTGACGAACTCGACTTGCAACATGATTCCATAATCCATTTAACATCAACGAACATCCTGAAACAGTTGATCAAATTTATTCAGTAGATACATATGTATACATAAAGCATTCAGCGTCACATGATAAAAATATTAATAATAGGAGTACCCATCATATTGGTGGTTTGAAGATCGTTGCATTTATCGAAAACTTGCAAAAGTACGCTTGTTAAAATCGTTACCCTATTCGGAGAACATTCTAAAAGATAACGATCGATCCACCCACCGAGAAAAGCATGCTCGGAGCGTCCAAAATCATCGCTCTGTGTTAAGATTATTCTAAGAACATCTATAAACCACATCATCATGGAACGGGAAAATTCATCTTTTCGACAGCTTATGGCGTTGGCCTTGTATTTAAGAGTCATAAAAGAAATCGTCAATGATATTTAAATACTTTTAATTATTGTAGAATCAATCAATGAATTACCGTTTCTGTATAGTCTTCCGCGATATCTTGATATGATAACTTTTTTTCGTTATACAGCAGCAAAACAACGAGTTTACTCTTCCAAATTAAACAACATTTTTTACTACCAACTGAGTCGCTCCAATCGATGACCGATGGTAACAAATTTACCATAGCTGAGCACTATAAATGAAAGCTTTATCTTAGGCAAATTAAGAAAAATATATTCCATCTACTTACCACGTTAATTGTATCTCCAGTAACGGCTAACGTAATAAATAAAGTTATAAAATTAAAAAGGCCAGATTCCGAGAATTCTTGTATTTTATTTTGCGAGAATCTAGAATAAATTCGCCCTATTATTTGATTCCAAATTTTCAAATCACTACGATTATAATGCTTTTGTAGCATTGCTCCTACAATGGTATAAGAATATTATAATTATAATTAATTGTTAGCTATTCTATTGTTCTTTTATATACAGTTTTTCTCAATATAATCGTTGTCTACCTAATAAACGCAGAAATAAGCCAAAGCTAGATTCATTGCTTACGTCGTTTATAATTTTAATTCTACCTCTAACTTGATCTAAAATATCTATTGGCGTTTTTCTAAAAGAACATGGCACAAATTATACTTGGAATAACATTTAGTTATTATTTACTTGAGCGTAAGAAAATAAGTACTTCTCGCTGGATGTAGACCAAGGACCTCGTGTTTGCATTAAAAATGGTTGATCTAATCTTCGATGAAAGCATTCCCATAATAATGTGATTATCTGAACTTGAGGTTTCCACCATTCAAAGTTTAAAACATGCAGTAATGGTATTATGATACACAATTCTTCATCTATTTCATCTCTGGCGCCATTCTTACCGCCTTTATTTACATAAGCTTTTAATATTTTCTCTACTATATCAATGCTTGATTCAATTTGACGTTCATTAAGCTATTAAATATAAAAGAATTAAATAGATCTTATTACGTAAAGTATTACATTATTATATATCCCAAAGAAAATGTGTTTTTCAGCTTTTTTTACTTAAAGCGAACGAGCCAGTTAATTATACAAAAATGAAAACATAAAAATTTATTATTCTTCTCGATAGTACATATAACATTTAAAGTTATTTTAAATTTTTATACTCTCACATCTATTGTTGTTAAAGTGAATGTTAAACATAGAATACTTGCTCTACTAGAAGGACTATTGCAGTATCCACCGTTTTTATTATATCCATATAATAGCATTAAGTGATATATAAGCCATATGCAAAATAATTCTGCATTTTTACAATATGGTAAATCTATATTTTGTTGAAAAGGAGCAATATCCTTGTTGAATTCGTTTGAACATAAGTGTTTTAAAATTGAACTGACGTAAGCCCAAAACATCTAAGAAAAATCTATGTTTAAATTTGTATGACATAAAATGTGTAAAGTAAAGGAAATTTTTTTTTATTCGTACCTTACATTTTCCTCTCACGGATAAATCATCTGTAAATATCTGTAGCATAATCCATAATTCTCTCATACAAGTACAAGTGTACGGTGTTTTTAGTTTCAATTCAGCGGTAGAAATCTATAAAAATAAATAAAACAAATTATGTGCACATATGTATACACGCGCACATACATTTGATTTAACTATAATAATTAAATGATATATTTGCCATTATGGAATATTACCCTTTCAAATATTTTCAATGAAATATAAATCAAATCACCAATAACTGCGTAAATAATGTTTTCCAAATCATCAGACTTATTATCTAGACAACCCCATGAATTATTTTGTATATAAGTAAGCGAAATTATTAGCCATCTTAAGTCTAGGTGAATGTGGTACATGTGATATTCTGGCTGATTGCACTATATACAATATACTTTATTAAATTTTACTTTTAAAGAACTAATACAGGTGACGCACGATAAACAAAATAATTTGAAACCTTATTGCCAACATTCGATGTGGCATAAAGAAATGTAGAATCAGGCATTTTGCGTAGTCGACAAAGAAATCTACGAATTGTACCAAGTAAATCATGAAAGTCTTTTTCTGCCTCATCAGCTATATCTTTAAGTGAAAAATTTTCTTCTTTTATACTGCGAATTAAACGTAACATAAATTATCTAAAAAGAAGAAGGACATTTATTTTTATTAATATCTTGGACTTACCTTTGCAAATAGTTACGTAAATAAAAAAGAAATTCACAAATTTTCATTCTTAGTAATAAAAAATCCACATGTTTATATATTTCTATTACAGATTGTTTCCCAGAATCCGTTAGTATTTCATGCCTATCGAGTTGCTTCAGTTTAGCTCTAAATTAACAGACAATTACATATTGTCAATTAATGATTTTACAAACTTAGCTATATAGATAATGGCTACTTACTCCAAACATCTAGCAAAATGTTTTAAATTTAACAAAATATTTATTCCTGGTAGTTTAGAGTCAAATACATTAAAAATTAAATCAGGCAATGATCTTCTGTCACTCAACACATTATCTACTTCATTTTGTTGAAGTAAGCTAGAACTGTTTAATTGCCAGTCATTTATATTAACTTTTCCATTACAATTAAAACTTCCTTTAAACATTATCTACAAATAATAATCTATAATCTACAATCGTATACCTTAGATTTCATACAAATAAAATTAATATAAGATTTTGTTAAAAATTATTAATTACCTTATATTAAAATCAACAATTCATTTAAATATTGTCTATGATAACTTTATTAAACTATCCTTATTTATATCTAAACTTAATTTTTTATAATCATTAATCTCTTTATTTATAATTATTCGTTTCTAACCAATTAACCATTTATTACTTCTTTACCCGGCAAAATCAAGTTTACCTTCTCTCATCGAACTTGCAAACTCGCAGGTTAGGCAATAAAAGAAATACGAGCCACTGATAGGATTTTCTCCAAGTTTATTGTAACATTAGTTTTTTTTTACTTCATTTTCCATTAGAACAAACCAAACATTATAATTGCGGATTATAATTACCGGCATCTATAATTCGATAAAATTTTATCAATTACACAGGTGCATATTTACGAAAATTTTCTCAATTATAACTGTGCTTTGCTTTATCATCACGTGCGTAAAATATAAATAAACTATTATAATATTAATTAAAAATCATATTTATAATAAGCGGAAAGCCAAGATGTTCTCTAGCTTAAAACTTTCGCGCCGCTTCAGAATTTAAATAAATGCTCATGTTTTTTCCCCATTACAAAGGACGACAATAAATTACGTGGGAATGAATTTAATCTGCCGTATTAGAAAATTATGATATTCCGTTAATAGTGTTAATGGGTATTGATAGAAGCATACATTATGACTTGTTAGCGATATAACGAAATATTTGCACTTATATATGCACTTTTAGCTCCACATCACATGTAAATGCTTTAAAGCTTTAAACTGCTACACTAATTCTATTGGCATTTGTCGTTGGGATACAAGTAAACTTCCGCCAATAGACGAGAAATTATAATCAAATCAGCAATATGTGTTAAAATTTCGATTAATTTAACTTAGCGCATCGAATATTTCTTCACACTTTGAATAAAGAACAAAAAATTTGTTTATTTTATTTCTTTCTTTAATCTGCATAATGAACATATGCGTGAATATTTAAAAAATCAAGATAATTGAGCTTTAGTTAACTGTTTAAAATAGTATTTTATTATCCGTCTCTCTCTCTCTCTCTCTCTCTCTCTCTCTCTCTCTCTCTCTCTCTAATTCTACTCCCTCCCTTTCCGTCTTTCTCAAGTACTTTTGCTTTGTCATGCATTTTGGTTTTGCGGAAAAATCAAGCAATAAGTATCGAATATGGAAACAGTTTTACAATTGAATGAAAATCAATTAAAGTTATATAAATTGTAAGTTATTGAATTGTATGAAATAAATAAAAAAATAAAAAAAATAAAAAAATGTGAGAATTGTAATAAAAATTATTTTATAAAACTGCGCGTATGCTTATAAATTTCAGTATATTCAACAGTTTCCAATACCAAAATGTTCGTTCATTTTATCTACGGAGAAATGGTATATGCTTGATTTTTTCATAATAATCATAATTTAATTATTATTAGATGTCACTTAATATCAACATCGAATAATAATTTTCATTAATTTTCACAAATTATCATTAGTTGACTAATGAATCAATAATACAAATCATAGTTTTTAAGCTAAAAATTAAGTTTTTAGTATATAATTTTATAATACGAATCAAATTCTTATTGTATTTACAGCACAGCACCTTTGAATACAAATTCAAAATTTCCGACAAATGTCTGGCTAAAAAAGTTACAAAAATTATTAGTATATTTAATTAAAATGTAATGAAAGAAAATTCCGAGGATTAATTCATTATTATAGATGAATGTTGTTCAACAATATTCTTTTACACAACAACGTAAAATTTTCTTTACTATATAAAGTCATTAGAATTATTTATATTCTCATAATTCATTGTTTTTTTATCTATATGTGCAATAACATAATTTGAAAGAAAAATATAAATTTATATTTCTAATTATATTAATAATAATAAATTAACTTTTATGGTGTACATTATTTTAAGCTATAATATCAATACAAATATTCCAATATTAATGGCTTTCAAATAATATAAACAATTTAAAATTAATAATTTTTTTAACGTTATTATTTATTCTCATCTCCTTCAAATTTAATTACTCTACATTATTTCCAACTTTTCACGAACTTTTTCGCACAATGTGAAAATAAAAATTAAGTAGTTGGTCCCTGTACTATATAGTACTTCTTCCATCCTTAAATAAATTCCTTTCTTTGCTGACCGAAAAACATTACCACAAGATAATAATATATATCATTCGTAATACCTCTAATTATTTTAGTTACGAATAAGCAAGTAAATTTACAAATATTAAAAATACAAATATTCGAAAAACATAATTTCCAAATACGTATAGATCTTGTACTTAAGGATGAAAATCTTCTCGCTTGAGCGCATATATATATATATATATATATATATCTATTCTATTGTCATAAAAATATTCTTATAACATAGAAACTGCAGATTATTAATAAACCATATGCATTCGTATAAATAAATTACGTATTGAAAGATAATTAGGCTTTTATTCATTTGCGTTCGAGTACGATATTATCTATCATTAAATCATTTACTTACGTTCAATATTTCTATGAAATTTATTTATAATCAACATATGTATATATATATATATATATATATATATATATATATATAAATGTACATCATTAATAAAAGAAAAATAAAGTATCGGATAAAATTTTATTAATAGCTAAATAAGAGTAAAGAAAGTACAACAGTACACAAAGGAAGAATCTATTAAACATAAAAATAATTAAACAACATATGGAAAGTGATGGTTTTTAAATGACGTAGTTTAGAAAAAAATTGATACAATGTATACATTTTTACATTTAAATTTCAATATACAGTATATATTTAAACTAAAAATTTAATTGAAATAAGCACATACAGTACACGTCATTTTTCTTTTCTACTCAAATTATGTGAAAATATTGGAAAATGTTGAATTTTAACAATTTTCCATTTAACATAATTTCCATAATTATACGAAATAAATTTTGAAATTTATGAAGCATTGATCATTATCGTTCATTTCTTTTTTTATAGACATAATAATCCCTTAAATATGAATACGTGGATTACACGTACAGAATGAAATTATATTAGCTTTTTATAGTTTATGAAAATGTCGAGTAAAAGTGTCCTTTTTAAAGATTAGATTGTGTTGATTTGGAAAAATACTGGATCTGTTGGTTTATACATCATGTAATGTGGAGCTAAAAGTGCATATATAAGTGCAAATATTTCGTTATATCGCTAACAAGTCATAATGTATGCTTCTATCAATACCCATTAACACTATTAACGGAATATCATAATTTTCTAATACGGCAGATTAAATTCATTCCCACGTAATTTATTGTCGTCCTTTGTAATGGGGAAAAAACATGAGCATTTATTTAAATTCTGAAGCGGCGCGAAAGTTTTAAGCTAGAGAACATCTTGGCTTTCCGCTTATTATGTCCTATTTTATACGCATGTACAGAAATTATTTTGCCCCTAGTGTTATAATGTCATTAGTTGTGCCCTTAATAACATTATACAAGTTTCTTTATAATTGTGAATTGTATATTTTATAAAAGTTAAAATGAAGATGGGCATTGGACAATCTTTTGCAACTCTAAGATTATACGTCTCATAACATTTAATCAATATAGAAGAATAATTTTTAACAAGAAGATCTTCGAAATAACATTTATTTTCGCTAAAGTTCAAGAGAGATAAATCGAAAGGAAAAGAATTTATATTTGGTAAATCAGGATGCAAAGTCTCGTAATATTGTTTATAATTTTATTTACAAGTTCGGTAGCCAAATGAGAGGGGAGACAGCTTTTGTTAATGCAATGCGATAAAGATTTGATAATCAGTTAGGTTATAATTACGTCAAGGCAAACAATGAATTTACTTAGTCATCATGTAATTATAATCCAGTATGTTGATGAATATTAATCGATGTATTTGTTATTTCGTGTATTTATTATTTTGCTGTAATCGTTGCTATATTTCTAATTAAGTGTAAAATACTTATTTATATTGATTATTAAAATCACTGACGATTTAAAAATTGGATCATTCAACATTAGTAATAGAATAAGGATATAATTATATTTGAAAATATATCAAAGATATATTATTACCTAAGTGAGTCAGGTATTATAAAAAATGAATATTGCTTCGATATCCGAGTACTTGGAGACTTACGAAGGACGGGACAAATTTCTTAGAACACTTTCTTATGCAGCTAAATTAGCATCAGGATTTTCATCGTCCCATGATACGGCAATTAAATTTAAAAAATTTGGAAGTAAGATGAGTGGAGCAAGAGTAATTTTAAGACTACTGGATGATATTCCAAATATACATCGAGTTAAAACTTATACTTTGAGGCAAAAGGTTCGATTACATTTACATTATAACTATTTGTATATATTACAATTTATTTCCATAAGAAATCTATCTAACTACGATATATTTTTTATTGTTCCAGCATAGCGATTGGATTATTAGATTCATTGAAGTGTTTAAAATAGCTCTTGATCTTTTCTATAGTCCTATAGAGCATATTTATTGGGCCGGGGAAAATAAACTTATACAAATAAATGTTGTTAAATGGAATAGAATTTCAGTTTGGTTCTGGATATTTTCTCTATATCTTGCACTAATAAAGTATGTATTTAATATTTTGTTTCTAAAGTAGGCGCATTATTATTAAAATATGCCTTACAGAGCAAATTATTTATCTCGTTATTAAAAATTATAATACAAAGTGATTATATACTTTAAAGTCTATAAATTATATATGAATATATTTTAAATAATTATTTATACAACATTGTGTAACGAGGCAAAGTTTAAAGAAAATAGTCGTGCGATTCTAAGGGAAAAATAGCTCTCAATAATCATTTGATGTTTCTTATATATAAATTTACATTTTTCAGATCTTTACGCAGATACAAACTGCTTAAAAAACAAGAATTACTTTTTAGTAAAGTGGAGTTAAATCCAAGGTACTGTCTATTAATAAAACTTACCGTTTGTAAATTAACCGATGAAAATTGTTAAAAAATATCTTGCAGATTCGATAAGTCGAAACTGAAGGATCAGCAGAGCAGCGAAATGCTCATCTGTTTACGATTATTACTAGATTTGAGTTATGCGATAAATTATTTGCCATCTGGTACTCTGTGGGGAGGTAAATTTTCAGATTGGCAAGTTGGTGCTCTTGGTACCATTTCATCATTAATTGGCATTTATCAAGCACTTTCTAAGATAATTACACAAAAAGCAAGTTGATTAATTTTAAATGATCGAAAGTAGAACTTAATGTAAAGTATAGTTACGGAAAGGTGTTTATAATGAAAATTATTTATTATTATACATATTAAAAATTTGTTATTTTATTATATATACATAATGTTTTTAATAAAATTAGTAGAAAAAAAAAACAAGAATTTTGTTAAAGAGAAAAGATTTATTTTTTATGATTTATTGATCTTGTACTACAAATTCAACATTAACAAAGATAAAGCTAAGGGTTATAGCAACTTGTAAGTATTTATGAATAATACATTCATTTGTTTAAGCTGCTTAAAAACTTTTTTCTTTTTTTTTTCTATTTTTTTTTGTTTTTTTGTTTTTGTTTGTTTATTTTCTTTTTATTTTACAAGGAATTAAAAATTAAAGGAACCAGAGGCACTTCCATGTAACTTAAAAATAATGTCTTATCGACACTATAAGATGGTAAAAAGCGCATCGCCGCTGAATGCTTTACAGTCTTATTCATCAGATTAAATCACTTTTTCAAGTATGCGCGTGTGTATAAGTTCGATAAATCGCTTGATTTTTTTAGACTTAAAAATAATTTCTTTTGCATTTCGCCGTATTCGTAATAAAACTATGGAGATCACGTTAAAAGGCACGATAGATTAAAACTGAGTAAATAAGACTGAGGATAAAAGATAATCGTTAAAATTTTTCTCACAAGGATTTCACGAACGCAATTGTCCTCCATCACCTTGCAATAAACTTTATGGCTACGACACTACTTTTTTAATACTTAATCTTAATTTTATTGTAAATTCTTTGTTCAAAAGCTTCATATGCTTCATTTTTAACATGTCGATAGCAACGTTACATCCTATCGACAAAGATTTATTTTCTCGTGCCGTTAAAATATTGAAACATGAAATATAATTTTTTCGTTAATTTAATTATGCTCTAATTATTTAAAAATCGCCTAATGTTAAGTACTAATTGATTTCGCTTAATTATACTACCATATTCTTAGCTTAGCTTAGCACAGAGGAAGAAAAGGAAGAGAGAGAGAGAGAGGTTTTAAAAAAATGAAAAAAAGAAAGGTTTTTATGCAAAAATCTAAATTGTTTAATCCAATTTAACAGAATCATATATAAAAAAAAAAAAAAACGAAACATTAGAGACAGCGCGGCAGAAAATCAGCATTTTAAACAAATAGACGCAACACGCAAATTGCGAGAATAATAAATCATAACAAAAAATTAAAAAAAAAAAAAAAAAAAAAAAAAAAAAAAAAAAAAAAAAAAAAAAGATCGAAGTTCTACAATCAGAATCGTAGCCCGTATATAACTTCTTCATTTCGTCATTGTTTAAACAGCCAAGTGAATAAGAGGATATTTTTAGTGGCAAAAACCTTTTTCCACTGCTATTACAATAAACGCACAAAATTTCTCTACCAACGAATACTTCAATCTTTCGCTAGTAGATAACATTATTATAATAATTATTATAAATCAAATTATATCAATAACTGACTGGGTCCACTCGTCAATAGGGGCCCTCCGAATCGCACCTAAGACGACCGAAATTATAACAATAATTATTTTTTTCTCTCCTTAAATATAATAATTAAAACAATATTTTCCCCCAGACCAGTGTTCTTGATAATGATATGGCGACAAATAAAAAATTTTTCTCTGCTCTTATTAGGAACTCAAAGTGCTTAGGCTCTATAACCATTGAAAACAAGCGCATAGCCGACACGATATTTTCATAGTTCGCAAAAAGCCCTATTCTCTCCCTTGTACAGTTAACTGCGAATTATAAAATTCTCGTTGCGTACCGTCGCTCTCAGTTTTATTTTTTATTTATTTTTTTTTTGTTTTGTTTTGTTTTGTTTTTTTTTTTACTAATAAACGTCCAGTTCGTGCTCCTCCGTCGACTGTGGTCAAAGAAAAGAAGACGTATGTCCGTCGATTGGTAGGAGGAGCACTGGCTAAACGATGTCAGCAGAACAACCACTTAGGAAATTATATCAGATTTGTCGAGCGACCAGCTCCAACACTTGGAGTTAGACCTATTACCTGATTGGTTTTCAGACCGCGCGACATGGGTTTGTGCCAACTTATGGAATCATTATTATGCACCCATTGCCAGCAGGTGTGACAGTAATACTTGAAACAACTCTGGAACAGAGGAACACAAATATTTTTTTTTTATTTTTAACCGACAGCTCAGGTGTTTTATTCATATTGATAATCAATTTTTTTTCTTCTTCTTGTTTTTAAGAAACTCTCGTAAGCGCTATGAATTTTACGTGCCATTTGTAATATAAAGCTTCGTGCTTATTTAAATTTTTTGTCGCATAATTTTTGAAATTCGAGTTAATAGTTTTTTTGTGGCGTTGAAGCTTATTAATGTTAAACGTAATTAAGATTAAATGTTGCAATTAAAACATCGTTAACGTTATGGCACAATTGGCATAATTGTATCGACTTTTGTCCCCGAGGTATAATTATATAATTTCATAATAAAATATCAATCATCTCCTCTCTTTGAATAAACCGCTAAATTAACGATGTGCCAGCGGTGCGTTCAATATATTACGAAATGAATTTACGTATTTACAATTGTAGAGCATATATTACCGATTCTCGACAAAAATATGGTCCTTGTTGGACGTAACAACTTGAGCAAGGTGCATCTTCAATGTACGGGTCGACTTGTACCTTCTTCGTGAACCTAGTAGTCTTTATTTCAATAAAAGCTGCATTAACAGCCTTGTGAAAGGAGTATTTGTTACTAAAAGTAACTCGTGCCGATCCAATCGGATACTTATGTTTGTCAGTATCAATTCCTAAGATAATAATTGACTTAAAGAATGAACGTAATAACATTTGTTTTAAATAATTGCAACAGTTAAAACAGCGTACCAGCATAAATCACATTATCAAATAAATCATTCATCACTTGTGCCAATCCGGGAGCGGTCATCATTCCATGTAGTGCTCCAACAAAAACAGTTTTTTCAGGATCTAACTTTTGAGATGAGGATTTCACATAATTGCTATCGTTTAAAGCCCAAGGGATTACTTGTACCTGAAATGGATTATTGATAGCGTCAGACGTCGCGCGTTTGACAACAAATTTTTGCAAATTGTTAATTTATTAAATTAAATTTGTCCTTAATTCTTACTTGCTTGCCCTTCATTCTTTTTGATGAAATTTTATAATAATAGCTACCTCCGTTAGAAAAGTCATGGGTGCAACAAGTAAGAAGCGATTTCACCTAAAGAAAAATTCTTATTTTATTAATTAATTTTATCCGCCTGATAATGTGAAGGTTAGAGACAGCGCGTAAAGCGTAATTAACAATGAAGCATTAAATTAAGCATAATTGGCACCTGTTTCTCGGACTCGAATATGATATATACGTATCCTTTTGGCTGACTAGTAGTTTGATCTTTCCCAGGCCATTCTATTCGAATTTGGCCAAATTGCTTAAATGTGGATATCAAAATAGACTCTGTAATATCCCATGGCACACCACCTAGAAATACTTTTGACGAATACCCAACCGGTTTTTGAGTTCTTTGCGGCAAGGTACCGCTCCAAGTATAATTGGCATCTGAAGCAGCTGAAAGGCAACGCGAAAATTAATTCGAATGCCAATGTTTTCACGTCGTGTTTCACTCTCATTTGATAAATACCTGCGGCATTGCGATGGTATCGGGCAGCTTTATCTAATGACAAGTGGGACGGTGGGGCGGTATTAGGTAATGAAATAATTGAAACATTTCTGTTGTTTCCCAAGCAGCAACTTTTCTCTGAACCAAAAACAGGATTTATGTAAGGACTATTATGCTGCTGATTATGATGATTTCTTGTGTGTCCATGAGTATGATGATGATGATAGTGATGCATCGGCGTTTGTGGTTGCTGCTGTTGCTGTAGATGTGAATTATTCAAGTACTTTTTGCGTTTTAGAAGCTCTAAGGTAGCTCTGCCATACTGAAAGTATTTTTCTGCTTCTAATAATGAATTTTGATCGGTAGGATAGCAGCGATGTTGACCTGAATTCAGCGACAAGTAACTCTGTAATTTACGAATTTCAATTTCAATAATGCGAAAAGTCCATGGTCACAAAATGAAATCGAAAATTAGGGAGTTTTAAAACCCCATACCATAATGTCAGATAAGGGACTTTCGATGCTGTTAACACTATTTTCAGAATCTGCAGGCGAATTAGATCTCGAGCCAGTGCAATTATAAGGATGCGGAGAGAATTCTACCGATGGACTACTGCAATCACTTAAATGTAGGATATTTTATTTTACTCTATATTTTGCAATTATTCAACGGCTCTTTTGTTAAATAACGAAACAATTACCTATACGGTGTAGAACCTCGAATAGGTCGTCCGTAACATGGATAACGAATTGGAGATGAAGGACTTTGTTTATTATAATCGTTTGATACTGAAGAAGCCGAGGTGTAAGGGCTGCTGTTTACACTTGAATAAGAATAGGAATTTGAATACAGACTCCCTGGAGTACTGGGACTTGCTGGCGTATGAAATGAAATCGGTGAGCTTGGTACATCCCCTTTAGATGTGTTTGAATAGTATCCACTTGAATTATTGTGCTGCTGTAGAAATAGCAGGGATTTACAACATAAACAATAAAAAATTTAAGTAAAGCATCAATTTAAAGGCATTCATAACTTGATAATGCTGATTTTCAAAAATGCAGCATCCGAAGTGAATTTGTAACTATAAGTAGCAATGCGTTTAAATCAATAACTTATCCAGTCAATTATTTTATCAAAATGTTCAATAAATTTTTTTATCAAGTTACTGAAAATAAAGAACACTCCCGAATGAAATTAATATTTAATTATAAATGAATTTACAAAGAAAGTAATAACACAAAAATGTCCTCGAATAATAAAAATTTTATTAGTACGTTTTATCGCCCCTCCCCCTTATATTAAGTCTATAAGTTTGATAAGATAAAGCTGCAATAATTTATTAATTATATCATAAGAAATAAATTTATTATTATCCAATAGATCTTTTACCTCGATAGTTGATGGTTTTGAATAGAATCCAGCCGAATTGTCCCGTTGCTGAAACAATGTAAAGCACAAAAGGACTAAATTCATCTTAAATCATCTTAAATGAATGAAAATAAACGACTATATAAATATATTATATTGATTTTAATTATAAGATTATTATTCGGCTTACAATTATTAAATAAAATTAAAGAACAAAACACTAATTATTATAAGTAAACGTTTAAAATAAATAAAATACCGATATATTACGATCTTTCTCATTGAAATTCAATAATTATTATTTTTCAAACATGATAGTAGCTCGCTTTGTTCTGAATAACTTACATTGTGGATTATGCTATACAACTCTGTTCTAAGAAATACTTAAATTTATGGTAATTAATAAATGATTATTTTATTCACTTTTACATAAGTATTTTAATTTTCTAACATTTACAAAAAATTAAATAAAGTAATTACCATTAATATCAATATCATGCAGTTATTAATCTTTTTCTTGTTTTAATTAATCGTTTACTCTATTAAATATATGATATCATCAATATAGTTTACATGCGATGTCCTACAATATATTTTCAATGTCAATTTGTATCGATCGTATTAATAAAAACTAATGAATAAATGAATATTTGTATATATTTGTGTGTGTGTGTGTGTGTGTGTGTATATATATATTAATAATTGAATTTAATGGGTTTATTATACTTCTCGTTAGAAATAAAATAATTTACAATACTTCCGATAATACAAGTTGTTTAAAAAATATATAGAATATACAAAATATATAATAGACGAATACACTTATAAATATATTGCATTTATTACATACATAGGCACACATTAAAATACAGTTTTACCATAAACATATCAAATCATCATCGTATTTGATAATGCATTAATATTTTATAGTTGACTTTTATTTTAATTTCCGTTCAAAATTATCAAACCGTTAAAAATAACTAAAATATGATATTATTTTATTATGTCATAGATAATATAATAAATATCTACTAGACAATGATGCTGCTTCACTAATATAGATAAATCATCTTAAAGAAAAAATAAATTTTTTGGTTATATTCAAACTTTTATTTGTTCTAAGTCTATATATACTATGACTGTGTTTGGTGCCAAATTTCTTTCATTTTTACTATTCCAATTGAAGACAAAATTTAGAAATGAGGAAGAACAATACTTGGAAAACATATGGGAAAGTAATGAAGAAATAAAGGAAAGCGTAGTATCATTACAAATTTGTTCCTAAACACCAGTTTTGGATTAGTTCCAAAATAATATCGCGGAAAAGCTCGGAGGAGGAAGGGGCAAGAAGAGATCGAAAAGGATAGTTTAATGTTAAATCTAGAAAAATGAAAGTAAATATCTCGTAATCATTTTTTTTTTTTTTTTTTTGATTATTTTTATCTATTATAGGTACATATAGTCTGTGCATTGTTTAAAAATTCATGTTTTGACTTATACAATATTATTAAGAAAATAATATTAAAAGTTTATTGTTCCTGTACATTTATCCACACACATCCACACACACATCCACACACACACACACACACACATCCACACACACAAAATTCATAACGCTTTGAACTCGAGCATTTTCGGAAATCTCATTAAATAAATCAATGTAGCTTTGGATTATCACAACATTAAAAGAATAATTAATGTGAGCATACATAAAATTTCAGAAACCTAATTTCTTCAATTTACTTAAAATGGAGTATTTATTATTTTAATAAAAATGAGTATACTCATGTAAATAGCTTTCTTTTAATCGTATTCGCGGGCATCCTAGACATTTTATTTCGAAACATTACAGCTAGGAAATATAAAAATACGAAGTACAATTGTATATTTTATGATAATAAATAAAATAAATTGCAAGTGAAACGATAACTGGCATTTGTAAAAATATTATAAGGCAAAAAATTCGTGTACTTCTAACGGTACGTGTCGTACTCCCTGGGAATTATGAGCAAAATTCTTGAAGAACGATACGCGTCTGTTTAAAAATCTCAGTTATCGAGACTGTTACGACAGCTCTAAGGATTATCGCACAAAAGGAGATGTGGAGGCGGCAATTTTGGCCAGCGATTCTTGGCGCTATCGTAATCCGGGTCGTCTTCTTAAAACACGAGCATACGTTTAGCATCTTTCAAGTACATAATATATGAGGAAATATCGTCCGGTCGTAGCTCATTGCAAGCCCGTTCCAGCCTAATGCTCAACAAGACATTTTCCCCCGAGGCTTTTATTACGTCGGATATTTCATGACGCGGGCGCGCCAAAAGTACAAAAGTATCGAGCCGGACATCCAATTGTACCTACACCACGACACTTTTACGAGCGCACAATCAATCAAGTGAATTTTTCTTCCACTTGTACTTTTAGAACGAGGTTGCAATTTTCATGAAATTTTTGTCAGCTCTCGTCCGCCGCATTGCCAAATGCGAAGAAAATTATTTTTCAAGCGCGAATATTAAAATAATTTTCTCCCTCTCTCTCTCTCTCTCTCTCTCGCCACACACACGCACGCACGCACGCACGCACACACGCACACACACACACATTGTTCTATTTAAGCGGAATGTATGCGTAACAACGAGCTTCCTAGAGAAAAAAAGTCAACAATATTCAATATTAAAAGAAATATTAATGCTCCAATATTCTAATCACCATTTAATAATTTTAAATTACAACTCAATTTTTAATTCAATATTGTGTAATTAAACAGCATAAGAATAAGATACGTTTCAAAATACAGCAATGCAATACCGATAATTTATCAACGTGATTATTTCATTTGAATATTTAAATTTATAAATTTTCGTGAATAGTTTTAAAACTGAAAGATCATCAAAATCGCCACGACACTAAGTAGTAAAATATATAACTCAATAAACCTAATTTAAAATTTAAATAAATTTAATTTTTAATGAGACTTATCGATAGATAAAAAGTTGTATTATTCATTTAAAATTATATTGCATTATATTTGATAATGCAGAAAGTAATTTAATTAAATGCTAATGAAAATTTGTGCAAATACAAATTTTACCACAAATGCCTAAATGCTGCCATTGTTTACAATATATAGACAAGGGAATTTACTCGTTTCTCAAAATCCGTTAATAAATATACAATATTATAAATTTCACATTACAAAGAAAACTCTTTGCGACATGAAAAAAGTGCTTTACAATGATGAAATTGACATAAAATTAATTATAGACGGATGGAAAATAAAATAATTTTTTTAATTACTTTCGGAAGGTTGACTGTTGCTTTAATAGCCATATCAGCTGTTGATTTCAGATCTAAAAGACTGCTGCTGTATGTATGAAAATGCTAGATATACTTAATACTTTTATGTCAGTACGTATTCACATTTACAAATATTTATAAGTTGACAAGAAAATTCGAGAGCCTGCGTACCGTACGTCAAATTGCTTTTATGCAACGTAATAAATATAAAATGAGAACAATAAAATAAAACTAATAACTCTACTAAACATTTATTCGACAAGTATACGAAGATTATAATTTTTAAAAGGTGAGATATAGACTCATTTTCAACGATAACAACATTTCTTTAAAGGTTAATTTTTTTTTTTTGTTATTTATAAATAAATCTCGATATTTGTTTGATAAGGGTTAGGAACAAACTTTTATCGATGTTTCTAATTTCTTTAAATGTAATGAAAAATAACATATTCAAAATTAATATTAATAATAAATAATTATTATAATTTTACAACAACAACAACAACAACAACATCATCAACAACAATAATAATAATAATAATAATAGTAATAATAACAAGATTAAGAACAGAAACAACAATAACATCAGTATATAGATATCTCAGTATTATATATTATATTTTAATTATTCTAAAGTTCTCTAAAAAACTTCAAGTTGATGATATTAATATTTAGCGTCAAATATTATTAGACTTTCGCATAAAGTAAATTATATTAGTTGTTTCAGTATTTATAATATTCATAATATGCAAGTGAATGAATAACGCAATATTTACAATAAATATAAATATTTCTAAAACACGGTCTTAATATATAAATATTAATATTATTATTTACACTTACCCTTAAAAGAATATATATATATATATATATATATATATATATATATATATATATACATATATATAATTGTTTAATCTATCAAATCAAAGTACTGAAAATTGTATGTTCAAATTAATATCAAAATATAATAATTAAATAGAATTAAAGAACTCGAATTAAATTCTAATAAATCTAGAATATACCGTATTACAAATAAAAAATACAAATGATAAAGGTATAAATAATAAAAGAGAATATTGAATAAAATAATTTACTTGTGTAAGTCAAATTTTCTATTTTTATTTTATGTTTAAAATTTTTGTAATGAAAATATGAGAATAAAATAAAAAGTTTATTATTAATTTTAAAAATATTACACAATAGTATTCGAATATTTTACACTTAAATAAAATATTAGTCAAATGATTGGAATAATGTAAAGACCGTTTTAATATGAAACTTCACTATAACTTTAATATCTGATAAATGTTTACATTAACGGCGTAAAATTTATTAAGCAAGATTTTTAAATAGAGTAAATCCGGCGCAATGCTAAAATAATAATATAATTATTGATATAAATAATTTATATCTTGACGCATGACTTGTAGTGTGCATTAACTATTTGCAAGCACAAGAAAGTCTACTGTTTAAAATTTGGGTACATAGTAACAACATATTAGTTATTATTGCATCATTAAAAAGAATAATGTGAACATTTATTTGAATAGTTTAGACAAAATTAAGTGAATTTCTTGATATAAGGTAAGGATTAAACTTTAACGCGAGTACAATTTGAGAAAATATCCGTAGAAAGAAACCCGATATGATAATTATGAACGGCTTATTACAATTTAAAATATTAACATATTTATTTTTATACAAGCAGCTCTTTGTCTATATTTCTATATGCAATATATGAAACTAGCATAGATTGAGTATCGTAAAAGGTCTAGAAAGAATAGGGGAAGAACGGCGAGTCATGTACACGAGCATTAAAGTATGTTTAGCTGAGAGATACCGTTGGCCAGTATATGTTAATAACTGTAATAGCTTTAACAAAGCAACAATATTAATGCAGAGAAAAAATAAAATAAATCTTCCAATGAAATCAGTAATGCAACTATTTATGAATGTACAAAAATCAAAGCAAAATTATTTTATTCCGGGTAAATGAGCGTTCATATATCGTGCAGCTTAAACATCTCAAGTATAAATATTAATTATTAATTTTACAATAGAATAGAAAACAATAGAAATGAAAGTTGAACATTAAAATCAATATTAATAAGCAGCTATTAACTATTAATACGTGTAAATGCAGACAGACTCGTAGCTTATTTATTTTTGTATGAAATGTATCGACACTAATTAATTTTTATCAATAAATATTCAGTTTGAAATTACAAAACGGAGTTTTACAATAAATTCGTACAGATTTATAAAAGATCAAATGAAAATTTTGTTTCAATAACTTTTTCATACACATCAATATTGGCATGCTTTATAAGAAATAAAAATCGACTATAAATATAAACAATAGAATCATCTATGCGTTTTTTTTCTCTCGAAAACTTATATATATACACACACATACGCACACACGCACACGCACACACGCACACACACATATATATACAGCGTGTATATCATGTTAATTGTGTCAGGTGTTTTAGGCTAACTAAGCATTTCAATCTGGGCAGAAGAAGCTAAAAATACTCCCAACATTTATAAAAGTTATAACAGCAAGAAATGCATTGATCAAGATTATCGGATTTATATGACACTTTTGTAATACAAGAGCAGCGAATTAATAAAATGATGGCTTCAATCATGCATTCTTTAATACTAATTTTTATTGTAATTGTTTATTTTTAAAATAAATATTTATATATTACTCAGGTATAAACGATACATTTATTATCTAGGAATTATTTTTCTTTTTAACTGGCATTAAAAACATTAAATTGCTTGCAACTATAATTAAAAATTTTAAACGAAATCTCAAGCAGTTCTTTTTTGTTTTTTGTTTTTTAATAACTATATCGGCAATTAAATTGTGTTAAATTGCTATAAAAGCTTTTATTATAAATGGAAATTTTTCTTTAATTATTATAGAAATTCTGATCTGAGTAATTTCACCTTACCGTAAAATTTCAATAACACGCATGATTGAACACGTCTATTGTACTTTAAATACATAAAAGTAGATATTATACTTTATTATTAAATTAGTAATGTTGAATTATAGACATGCATTTCGTGAGTTTCTTACATGTAATTTCAAGTTCAATAAGTACAGGAATTATTGCGATGCGTTGAGATTGAAACAAGTTCGACATAGATTGATATACGCCAAAATATTATGTACAAATACAAAACGAATTCCATTAAATATTCAATATACATGAACTAGTCGTACAGCGATGGTTTCATATTAATCTCCCATTTATTAACATTCCTATTTCTTTATATACAAATATTGATAATGTTATTAACATTGAGAAAAGAATGGATGACTTACCTGATGATAGTATCGATATGCGGGACTATCACAATTAGTTTGACCTTCTTGTTCCTTTTGTCCTGCACCCATCAATGATCCACGTGGTAATCCAAGTCCAAAAAGATCAGAAATTGACATGTCTACGACAATTAAAAATAATTCAATCGGTAATACATATTTTCTCGTACAATGTTCAATAATTGAACAAGCGAATGCAACAATAAATAAATAATTACGATAAAATTACTTTTATTTTATTATGCAAATATTTACTAGGATTGATTTAAGATTGATTAAGATACAATGCCAATAGCTTTTAATTACGGTATCTGAATAATCACACGATTTCTAATTGTTCTAGAAATTTCATTATTTCATTTCAACTATGCAAGATTTCATATAACATAATAATTCAAGCTATTTTAAAATTAGTCAATTACATTGAATAACTCTTATTACTTTAGTCAATGAAGAAAAGATTTTCAAGCTCTATTCGTTATAATTTTATCAAAGACAATATATGAAAGTCATAAATATTTACAAGATAGGAGAAAAGAAAGAAAGAAAAAATGAAAACCATTTGCAATGTAAGAATAAATCCAAATTTGTAGTTTCTAAATATTCTTATGAATACTTAAAATTCGCATTTTCTCATTTAATAATTATGTAAACTTTTTACAAAGAATATTTTTCATTAATATAAGATTCTTTTTAAAATTGTATAAAATACGATTTCACGATGTTTTTCCCTCAAAACTAATATCTTACAAGGTAATGTGTATTTAAACAAATGCAATACGAAAATCAAGCTTTAAACTTCATAAAAGCGAAATATTTCTTATAAAGAATTTGTTGCACGATTTTTAACTCAATAAATAGAAAACATAATTATGCGAATGAGCATTTTGAAGATCCAAGATTAGAATAATTGCTGGGGTAAATATATGAATAAAAAAAAATAAAAATAAAAAAAAAATCGTTATAAAATATCGTATTGTGCCTGTTTTTCAGCGAATCGTGTACTATCCATGTTGCACTATTCTTTTTACAAAATCTAACCGTTATTGTTGAAAATTTTTTGACAATAAGAAATAAAGTGAAGATAAATAAATAAATAAATGGAGAACAATTTTTCACAAATGCTAATAGTATAGCTAATAATTTACGTTAGAAGCTGCTGGCGGAATAAGAAAATGTGAAATGTTGCCAACCGTCGAATTCGTCGATAAAATTCAAAAATTTAAAATGACACTCTCCTCAAATCCAATAATTCCTCGGATTTTTGTCTAATGAAAATTTGTATAAATTTGTTGGCACATATGCGATCCCGTGTGGTCGTCGCAGGCAATTTTCGAATTAAATAATCTGTAGCCTAAATCGCCAACGACCATTATTACGACAAAGGACGAATTTGGATAATAATCGTTGGCAAAAATCGACTGGCGTCGGTTGCAGTCTCGAAAATTTCTCAAGCGGATTAGCTTTGTAAAATCGCGGCCTACGATGGACGAGGAAGAGGTATCGAAAGTGAGCATCCGTACGACCGTCCCCGTACTCCCCTAGACGAGCCACCTAATAAAAACTTTTAAAACGATTAACGCAAACGACTGCGGATATGATAATAAAGGTCACCTTCGAGGCTCGCGGGGCCATCTTTGGTAGTGGGCGAGGTGACGTCGTGGGAGAATTTGGAGCTGCTGTAGGAATTGGGGGACGACGGCGTCGGGAGATCGAGGAGTAAGCTGTTGATCGACTGCAGCTGCTGAATATGCTGGTCCCGCTCGTGCTGTTGCAGCTGCATCTTGTTCTCGCGTTGCTGGGCCGCGTGATCGCGCTCCAAGGCCAGGCCGGACATCGTCTCCTCGCGCTCCTGGCGCTGCTGCATGAACTTGTGGTCCAAGTTCTGGAGGATGCCGGACTCGAGGGCTGGCTCGGCTACCGTCGCCGTCTTATCTCCCTCGTACTGATAGACAAGCTGAAAATTATTCAGCCGTTAAATGACACTCTGTTTATAGTGGCGTAATTGAATTATTAAAGCAGCAATCCGCCGAGAAATCCAATTTATAGGCGCTAGTTTTTAATAATTAATGTTTGTTTTCAAATGGGATTTGGTCGAGCGTCATTGTGGATTATCGCAGGACATTGAGCGACCATCGCCGTGACGATCATCGAGAGTTTATAATAAATATTTCAATGGCATCTCACAGACGAGATTTTCAGATTCTTAATGATTTCGTATAGAGCGGTTAATTAGAAATGCGGTATTAAAATTATTATATGTTGATTAAAATTATTTATTAATTATTACTTTTTCTATATTTAATTGTATAATTCTTGTGTTTGCGTTTATCAATGTAAAATATTTCTATGTGAAAAAATTTTTATTTATTGTATAGTTTAGTGGATGTGTAGTAACCACAATGTATAATATTACGAAAGTTAGAAAACCGCATGTGCATTCATTGTTATGTGTTACGTTGACGATTCTTTGAAATTTAATGGTGAAACACACACGCGCGTGCACACATCAAAGTTTACCGTGTTCTTTACATCCCTAATTTTCTTACAAACTTCCTGCTACCGCAGCCCCACCCTTGCCCTTTCGATCTAACACTTGTTAATCTCATTCATAGCTCCCACTGATGCACAACAGACACGTATGTTTATACAAATAAGAAACAATTAGAATCGCGATACACGAACTGTCAATTTTCGTCTGCTATAGCCGCGAGGTCAGGCTAAAGCATTACTATAATAAATAAATATATATATATATATATATATATATATATATATATATATATATATATACAAACCAATTGCTTATTGTTAATTTCATTAAAAAACAAACAAAAAAACATTCGGAATATATATTAAAACTATGACTTTTTTGGTTAACAAAAACCTTTTCAATGCAAGTAAATATATTTTAGTCAATGGGTATGAAAAGAAAGAATTTTTTCATGAAATAACGATGTATGATAATAATTGCCATATATCACAAATGAAATTCGACATTTGCAATCTTATAGTATAACAAGTATTTTTTATAAAACCGATCGTTTCAATTATTATTCAATATTTAGCTAGACTTCACTGTGTAATTAATAACTATGAGAAAGCCGAGTCATTTGTGTAAAATGAATCTAAGAGAAAAGTCTTTTCTATCAACGCTCTTATTTATTGTTTATTTATTCGATTAGTTGAAAATTAAAAATCCATTCAATGGAACTTCAATTACTTGCGCTTTAACCGGAGATCAATAAAAATTATTATTAAAAGAATCTCACGAATGATTACAATCTATTTTCGATAATTAATAACAAATCATGTAAAAATTGAAGCCAATCGTATCATTTTATAGCTCTTATTAAAAGTTAAAAAAAAAGCTTATCCATGGATATAGAAAATTATCCATCAAAAGTAAAGACAATGCATACGAGTATTACGTTAATCAATTTCGGCATCCATTATTTACCATATTAAATGGATCGTAAAACTTATCAATTCCGTTACTGTCAATCATATCGACGTGCAAATTTCTACATTTCGTCCACATAAAACTAACTCACTAAATAGTAAATAAATTAACAAACTGATTTTATCCGACTTTAAAAATCCTTTGAAATGCTTAAGATATTGAAGGAAAGTAATCGTTGTTGTTTTTTACCTTATTTTATAATATTTAAATAGATAATATCTTGATTTCGTCATTAAAAATTAGATAAAAAATAAATTGTTTTCCCTAATAGTTATTATTTGCTTGATAGTTTATTTGTAAAATGTACACTCCTACTGCTAATAATAAATTATTATAAAAGAAATTATTGTAGAACCCCCAATTATTGTATTTAGAAAATAGATTGTTAAAGTAAGTGAATATAAAAGTTTACAATGATATTTATCTCGCGTTTAATAAATATATCTATAATTAATATAATTGGTAGGTTAATCATTGAGATGATTATCGATTTTATTGGTTTGCGCTCGCTTAAGTGAAATAAGATATATTCAATAACGCCATTTCGCCCTTTACAATCGGATATTCACTTGACGCATACAGATTGCCAATCATAATAAACAAAACCCATAATTTATGTGAAAGTCAAATTCCATTATTCTATGCGGTGCAAGGAACTGAATTATCCTAACATTTTTAAAATAACAAATGCGAATAGAGGTCAAGTATAATTCAATCGAATAGATTCAAATATTTTTGTACAATCCTTTACAATTATTACAAAGATTTACAATATTATTGAAATGTTCAAAGTAAACCGACTATTTACACGAGCATCTTATTTCCTTTTTAATATATTTCAATCTATATTTTTGATGATTTTTTTTTGATTTTTTATTATTATTTATTTTTTTTTCTTTTCTTTTTTTTTTACAGCAGATGATTGTCTCAATTACAAAAATGGTCTATCGAACTTTTCAAAGAAATACGAAATTTCAATGGTTAAATGGTTCCGAAAATTATTTTCTCAATAAAACCACTTAACTAAATATTGAACTCTTGTAACTATTTATTCTAAATGGATTCCGAAACTTCTATAATGAATTATGCAATCAAATTTTATGTCATTAATTGAAGCGGAGGGGGAGGGGAACCAACTAATCATTAGGTGCATAAATATGAGTTATTATAATCATTCGATATTGAATATTATGTTATTATAGTAGTAGAAACGCACCAATGTTTATTCAATCATTAATTATTGAAACGTTAGTTCTACATTTTATAAATGTCATTGGAACGCTATGATTAATTGTTTCATTTTCGACACGCTATTTGTTTAAACAAGGAGTTGGTTAACTTTTCATCGCTATCATTGCAACTGCTTCGTTTATATCTATATTGTTGCTTACATTTCATTTACCCCGTGCAATACGCGTATTTAGTTATATTTATGCATTTCGCATTAAAGTAGTAGATGTATTTATATTAAAAATTGCACTTGACTCACGCGGAGATAAATTAAGATGCAATTGCATTTGCATAGGGTATTATTTTGTTTGTTTTTGTTTGTTTGTTTTTGTTTGTTTGTTTGTTTATTTGTTTGTTTGTTTGTTGGTTGATTGCTTTGTTTTGTTGTTTTGTTCGCTTGATTGATTGGTGGTTGGTTGATTGATTGGTTGGTTGGTTGGTTGGTTGGTTAGTTGGTTGGTTGGTTGGTTGGTTGGTTGGTTGGTTGGTTTTTTTGTTTGTTTGTGTG
>NW_011948425.1:714596-752096 GCF_000503995.2 Ceratosolen solmsi marchali | reverse complement strand
ATGACTACAAACACTGACGCGCGACGATATATTTCGCGGTAATATTACAGTCCCATTTGAGTCCATAATCCATAATAATGTAATGGAACGAAAAATGTTTTTTTTTCTAATCGGAGTCTAATTTTAGGGGGAGATTCGACGATTAATTCGATGGCGCATGTTTCGAGAAAGTGATTAGGACGTTAAAAGGAAAATTTTACTCGTCTAAACGATTAGTCGTCACGGCAGAAAGTGGCAAGTTTTTCGTCAGACTCGACTTTTTATCGTGTGTAAAGTGAATCTGCGTAGGAGATAAAATTACCCTCCATTGACTAATATACGCTGCTAAGAATATTTTGGTATTTAAATTTTTTTGTTTTTGTTTAACAGTCATTTTCATTTAAGTCCAATCGTAGTACTTAACCTAAAAGCGGCAATGTACTTTGGAAAAAGGCAAACGTCTTTATAATGTCAATTCGTGTAAAGAAATCTTTTTCTTTTTTTCTTTTTTTTTTTTTTTTGTCGCAATTAAGCGAATAAAGTAAATAATCGGTAGATAATGTAATGTGAATTTATCGAGCGATTTATACCAATTGCAAGCTTATTGTAAATAATACGAAATTTGCCTGAATTATATGGAGCCTCCGGATCGTTTCTAAGGGATTGAAATGCCAATGTCACGCACAATATTCACAAAAATATCAATAATTTATCATGTTATTGTCATGTTATTCCAATCATATTTAATAATGATATAAGTAAGCATTGATCTGAATTTGAAAATGTTAGATGTTTTAGTAATATTCACGATTCGTCCTTGTTACCTGCAACATATAAAATGTTTTTTACTACTCTAAGTGTTTTAAAATAAATATACAAAATATGAAATGTAAAATATTTTCATACTATGTTGATGCTATAAATGTAGAATACGTTTAAAATATTGCGCAAATAGTTATGATATTTTAAAGTTATTTAAGTACATCTGAATCGTCATATAATATTGATTAATTTGTCGTTAAACTTTTACGTCAGACTATTTTTCATCGTTACGAACATTATTCATAATCTCATTTCTTAGCATTGGAAAATCTACTCGACATTCTTATTTTCAACATACGTCGGCCCATTTGTTTATGCAATCTTTACATCGCTTTAATTATTGTATACTTCATATTCGATAATTTCTATAAATCTAAAGTCAAATTTCTTATTATTTTATTATTTAGATAACGGCAACTACCGCAATTCCTATGAAATGTAATTATCATCTATAAATGTACGGTATTTGTAAAATGTAGTAAGTATTTGAGTATATAATATATCGCAAGCAATTTCAGCAGAACAATACTATTACATTCAATGTAAACGAATGTCAATGCTTAAATAATAAATTCAAATGAAAGCGTAATTTTTTTAATAAATTTCGTTATAACGAGAGAAACAAAAACGTAAAACGTTTCTTCATTCGTAATTCTGAATTTGTAATTTGTAACATTTAATCAACATGTAATCCTTTTCAAATTCTTATTACAGTTCTGCTTCAATTATTATTATAAATAATAGCAATAAAAAATCGATCGATTGTAAGTACAAATTTACTGAAATTTTTAAGGCTTGTTCAATTAAAAAGAAAAAAAAACACATTAACCGATCTCCATTGTACTCTAAAGTAAAAATTTATTTTTATCTAACATCGTATAATCATTTAGTTTATTCGACAGTTTTCGCATTTAACGTTTCTAGTTAAGTCTCGTGTCCTTTTCTACATTAAATTATTCAAATTAATTTTACAACTAATTAAAATAAATTTCAATAAATTAAATTCTTATGAATTTTTAAAATCTAACTATTTATTATAAAATGCATTTCAAATTTATCATTTATTATCCAGTCTAATAAGAGAAACGACTATTACATTACTCAAATATAAACAACCATCTATTTTGCCCCCCCCCCTTTTTACATTTTTACATTGATTGTATACATTTCAATAATTTTCTAACAATATTTATCTAATAATGTTCCAAGATTATTCGATATTTTTATTTTATTAATACTGGCTTGAATTTTTATCAAATATAGGTCCTTTAATTTACAGTTCACGTGCAATGCAAAGCCAAATGTAATCTCTTCAGCTGCAATCTGAATCGCAAAATCATCTTGAATTGTCGTCTATCTGATCCGTACTACTGCCACTAATTATCGTATTTTCTCTCACTTTAGAACCATCTTGCGATAATCGCCAATTCTATCGCTCTTTTACAAACTCATCAATGGAAAGATGATGCTAATGATCTTAATAATTGCATGGAGCACACATTTTTACGTTTATTTTAAATTTGATGGATTTTGGCTGGGCTTTATCGCTGCAGTCGAGCCTAATCCTTCGGCTTCGCTGTTATTGCTAGTTTTTCATAATACAGGATTCCCTTACACTTCAATCTTGAAAGATTTCCTTCAAGGTGCTCGTACGGTGGTCGTCACGCTCAGAAAAATCGACCAGCCATAAACTCGAATGGTTTTTTGAATTTCTTATACAGTTACGTTTTATTAGACATAATAAGAGTTTTTGGCACGTACCAAAGCCTTCGTCATTACATTTACTTTTGTTTGCATTGCTTAGTCTTTACGCTTTAAGCAATTCCTAAAATAGCAATGTTTTTATCCCTATTCATCCAGCTCTTTTTGCAGTAACTATTATGCTATTTCTTCGTTATCCTTTTGTATAAGATTTTCTTGTCGCTTTTTAGGTTCGACAGAAATCTTCCTTTCCATTCACTAATTACATTTTGTATCTACATTTTGTTTAATCCAACTTTTGTCGACTATTAAGAGAGAAAATAGATAAATTACTTAAAAATTTAGCTCTTACTTATTTATTCTTACTTATATTCCCACTTTATTCTCATATATTCATTTTGTTATCCAACTGTTATTATTTCTATTAAAATTATTTACTATTGCGTCAGTTAACTGTTGCTATTGTTTTTTTTTTCATTTTCTTTTTTTTTTCATTCTACCGAATTATTTATTTACATTATTATTTTGCACTATTTCTCGCTGCTATGATTTAGCATTACTTGTTTTGCACTATATTAATATCAACTTCTCTCACGTACTGGAATTTCGTAACGTGGTTAAAAAATGTTTCGTGCAATGTCCATTTTAATAAAAGGTGATGAATTCAGTAATAATGTAGAGAATTATTTGAAGTACAGAGTTTAATGCAATAATAATTTTCATCCTATTAACGTTATAGTTATAATCCTGCTGGCACTATCCGAAGAACTGGACTTTGACCTCAAATGTACGGTCTAGTATATCCTAAAATTTAGGTCGAAACAATAAAACTTTTTCCCCTATTTTAATACTTTTCCGTACACACACACACACACACACACACACACACACACACACACACACACACAAACGCATACATCGTCTGTTTTAATTTCTAAAATTTTTTTACTTTATATTTTATATATTTTACGTGTACACGTACGCATACAATGACAAACAAGAATACATAATTGGGTTTTAGTATCATTATTTTCTAAATTTTCAATTTGACAAACAAATCTTTACATAACAAGAGAAAAGTACATTAAATGCGTTTACGGTAATAAGGGTTTTGGTTTAATTGCTTTACCTCGACATACCTCGCAGTAATGGGAAATTACTTATTAGAGTATTGAGAAAATAAGAAAAAAGTCAAGTAAGCATCATCGCTAGAGTACGATGTGTATTTTTTGCATTTGAAATGCGAATTTTTTAATTTACCAATATACTTTTCACCTTTATTCAAATGATTTATTTTCTGATGCATTTTCATTTTTGTAGTTTTTTGTTACAAGACGATTTGATTGTCTTTTATATATTATTACACGAATCACATTATAAATTTATAAACATTCCAACACTAAAGTCATTAAATATTGATAATTATAATAATTGTTTTTTTTTAGTTATATAAATTATCACGGTAATGATGAATAAAATTGAGAAATCATAATTTTCTAATAATTATAAATTCATCTTTGTCATTATTCTGAGATCAAAAAGACTTTTTAATTATATTTTCAATTTTGGATAATTCTAATTTATGCTACATTTATTAAATTTTATATTTATCTTTTAAATACACTTTTTGCATTAATTGCGATCCTTTAAATTAACATATTACTGTTGCAGATAAAATGGCTTTACTGGCTTATTATTAAAAATAGTTTTTACTTCAGAACAGATAATATTATTCGTATCATTTAATAATAATTCGTCGCAAAGAGAAATAATCAGTTGTGTACTCGAGTATCTAAAAATGCTTATAAAATACGGATATAATTATATTATACATGCAGAGTTTTTTTTACGCAACGATTATAACGATTATCGTTTAGATTTTATTAATTTATAGTGTAATGAGCTTATATAAGAGAAAACAAGAAAAATAGAGAAAAGTTCAGATTCTAGTAAAAACTAATAAATAAACGAACGATCTCGAAGATAATATACAATATAAAATTATTATCGTATTACTAAATAAGTTATTGAGTACGATTAAGAATATATATATTAGTAATAGAAATATTTATATAAAAGACTAAATATACAATGGAGAAATATTAAATTATTCTAAATAATGATTTAAAACTCAAAACAATTATAAAATATATGCTATTTTAAATACTAAGAATTAAATACAAATTTTAAATCAATTACAGATGAAATATCGTAATGTATTTAATGAAATTTCTTCTACTTTAAATTACAAAACTATAACATAAATATTTTTATAATTATGATTTTTTTATTGCTTTAAGATTTAAAAATTGTCAAATAAATATAATGAATTTATAAATCCAGAAATTGCATGCATAAATTATAGCTTTTCTCTTTAATCAATACAGTAATAATAATAATAAATACTTCAACTCATCAATGGTCTCGAATAATCAGCGTCTTATTTTTCTTTACTGCTACGATTGATACTACGATTTTACAACAAATGATGTTTATGTACGCTATATATATATATATATATATATATATATATATATATAAATTATAATTGAATATACCGACACTCCTTGAGACCACAAAATTTAAAGCGTTAATGTATTTACTGCTATTATCACAATTAGTCAACTCACACAATCGTTGATAATGTTTATTATGAGAATCGTCGAGGCCGAATCTCCATCACGCGAAAAATTTTTAATTCGCATTGTCGAATAAATGATTTGTTTAGCCGTCCGTCGATGGGGCGGATTGTCCGAAGGATCGAGTCTCGGGGTAATAAAAGCCTCTTAATCCTACCGCTGATTAATGCTCGCAAAACGAATATTAAAGGACGTGCCTTATCGGCTACATGTTCAGGACGTGTAAAATGATTTTCGAGCGAATACTCATGTATCTTCCCTCATTTAATTCGTAATTTTCATTTTTTTCTCGTAAGTGCTCTATTGCGCGTTTTATTTTTTGTTCTTGAAAGATTAGCGATAAGAGAATGAATAAACATTTTAATGATAAAAATGAAAGTTGACTTATTGTATCGATTACTTCCCAAAAAATGTTCTACCCACCTTCCCAAAATTATCTCAAACGACTCGATATAATTGCATATAAAATGCTTTTATTATCATTATAAATATTATTAAGATCGCCATTAACGTTATAACGATTAATAGAAAAGCTCAAATGAAAAAATACTAATATTGTATTTACCGATAAAAGTTATGGGACATCCTTAATTTAGTTGCTTTTTACGTCTTATCTTTTCTTCGCTCTAACTATAATTTGCGTTCTTGAAGTAGGTGTTCTCTCGAGGACAATATTTCGAGGAAAATGAGTAACGAGCATAGCTGCCAGTAAGGCAATAATCGATATACCTGATAGATATCGACATGTAGATTATTATATACAATTTGCTTGCTCGTGAAATATTAAGAGACAAATAGAGAAATGCCGATTTATCGATAACTGCGCTTAACTAATAATTAATCAACAATTAATTTTGCTTTATATATTGTTTGTGACTCGAGTTAAAAAATAAACATGTCACTGTATTTAGTTTATATTAATGTAATGGTAATTATTAGCAACGTGTTTATAATATTAAAATAATATTGCATTTTATCCTAGTACATCTGGTCGTTAAGTTTTCGAATGTGAAATTAAATCTTCTGTCCGCTCTTCGACTAGATAAAGGGCAGTGAGTTTCTTCTATAAAAGCACAAAAAAATAAAGCAAAAGAGTTTGTCGCAAGGCCAGCTTGATTGACATTGACAAAACCTACTTGTTACCGAGTCCTCTAATAGTCTCTTCCAAGTGTATGAGAAACCGGTATATGCTTTTTAGATGCATCGCAAAGCCATAATTGTTGCATTTTTATTGTCTATATATATATATATATATAAAGGAATGAAAAGAAAGGAAAGTTGTAGCTACAAAGAGGAAGAAAAAGAGACCAGAGATAAGATAAAAAGAAATAGTCAAAGACTATTAATAGTTTTTCCTTATATATTTTTCTCCCCAATGTATGCGTTATATTAATTAATGGTGAATTAAATGAATTCGATTTTTAGTTGAAATATCATCTTTATAAGCTTATTTTTAGTCCTATAATATTTCTAATGAATTAATACGAATTGCTAGAATTTTATCATAAATAAATTGTTATAACAATACAAGTACAAGATTTTATTGAAAATGACGATTTCGTTATTACTTTATTTACATTAATATTGTCAAGGTTTGCTTCAATAAGATAAAGATAAAATTTACATTGTTAATTACTCTATTAAATAAAGAGCTAAGTTTCAAGCAATATTTTGTATTTCTTTCAAAAAGTTTTGACTACTTATGATATGATGAAATTATTTTTAAATCACTTTAATATGTGATTGGGTATGTTGTGATTGTAATAAAAGTGCCAAGTATTTGATACCGTAAAAACATAATTTTTTATATTTAAATATCAATTAATATTTATTTTAATATTTATTTTTATATTTAAATGAAAAATACATTGATAATTGATTATAGAGTTGAAATACATAGGAAAATCAAATAATGAGGTCTGTATATAAATAGATTTTAGTTTTCAATGTTTGTGCATTAAACTTTTAGAATAATTTAAGGCTACTTTTTAATAACAACTAGTTAGTCATATTAAGATTCCGAACAAATAAATCTACATTATTTTGTTAATAATCATTATTAACGCGTATGAAATAAATAATAGTAATAGTACTCACTGAACATGTGAAAATGTATAAGCCAAAACAAAACAAAAAAAGAATATAAAATAAAATAACATAAGAATAATAGTATATTTATAATTTCTTATAAACAATAAGCAACAAACTTATTATTAAAGAAATTATTAAACAAATAAAAAAGGAAGAGACGCTTTAAAAGGGGAGTATTATATTAATTGAAAACACGATGATTATTTTTTAAGATTTATTATAATATTAGAATCACATTTGGATATATTTAAAATGTAGTTCTGTGAATTTTGTTATTAATAGAATCAATTTCCAATTATCTTTTTTCCTAATTATTTAGGTATCATTATTGTAAAAGAGGTAAATAAATATATTTTTTAAAAACAAGCGAAACAATGTACCGTTAAAAGTATAATCAACACATTTTTATATTTAATTTATAGTATTTTAAAATTTTTTAAAAATATTCTTATTATATTATATATAATATTATACATAAGTAGTTTAAGTGTAAAAATAAAAAATAATAGAATGAATGCAGTAAAAGTGTTCTCGTTTATACACATGTATTATGTAATAATATATACATATAATTATTAATTAATGTGTTTTAACTAACTAACATTATTTAGATGCAATTTAAGTATATTTTTCAATATATTATCACGTTGAAACTGAGTTATTTTGAAAAACAGTATAAAAAAATAACAATATGTACATGTTAATATTGCGTTTCGGTGGCTTCCACATTGGATCGGCTAAAACGTATGAAATTTAATGAAAATATTCTTAAGGGAGAATAATGCAAATTATTATAAGTTTTTTTATAACAAAAGAATCTGCTTTCAGAACAATCATTACACTATTTATAAAGTTTATAAATTTTTCAAGTTCACTATAAAAAAAAATTACCTTTTTAATTGATTGCGCACGTGACTTAGTTGTATATTCGTTTTCACGCTTCGATTAATACTTATAATAAATAATTAAACACATTTGCATGGGTAAGTTGATTTGTGCAATGAATGAAGCCGAATAAACTTACATGCTTTCTTGAGTTTCACCAATTTTGCCTAACAATTTATTTAAATAAAGCTCGTATTCAATAAACAATATATACGTAATGCAATTTACATAAAATGACTGTTTTAATATATTTTGGCGCGGATATTCTGACAAAAAAAATGAGCAACTTTACGAACGAGATAAAAAATTTATTCCTTTATTATTCTTGTTTCATATTCGAAGAATCAAGCATTTCTACTTCAGAACTTAATTCGCTAGTTGAAAATTCTTCGGTTTTTGCCGAATTTTCACCCCAACCTGAAAATAAGTTTACTCTCAATTTATCAATTTGCTGATCTTGAGCTTCAGCAGATGCTACATTATCAGTTGATTGGTCTGTTTTCCTTTGAGACTCGGAGAATTGATACTTTGGCGTTTCTAGTGGAGCATCTATTAAATCGATATAGAATTTCAATATAGATCAATATAGATTTTAAGATAGTTTAGTACCTATAAATGGATGACATTCATTAATAAGTTGTTCCATAACAAATCCTAGTAAAGTAGTTGTGAAGGTATCGTCTCGTCGAAGACCTAAAGCTCTATGACATGCATCTACTGCTTCTTGAGTATTACCCATCATCGCATGAATAAAGCCAATTGCTGAATACGTTGCTGGATTCAGTGGATTTAAAACCAATGCCTATCATAAGTATGAATATATAAGCGTATGATAAAAAAAAAACAAAACAATATGTATATATATATATATATATATATATATATATATATTTAATTTTAAAAACAGATTAATATAATTTTATGTTGTTTATCTTACTTGCTGATGGTAATCTAATGCTTCTTCATATTTTTTCATTTTTCTACAAGTATGTCCTAAATTATTTAATAACGATTCCCATTTATTTGGAAGAATAACATCTTTCAGTCCAGTTTGAATTTTTTTCATGGCTTCTTTAAATTGCTTTTCCGCATTTTTAAAGCTTAAATATTAAAATTTAAAGTGTTTGATTATACAATGATTTTTGCTAAATAACAAACCAACTCACTCTAAATTATAAAAAGATATGACAGCAGTTTCATGAATAACAAATGGATCGTCTGGTGCGATACTTTGGGCTTGTTGAAAAAATTTATCAGCTAGTTTCAAGTTATTGGTTAAGCCGCACTCGAGGCCAATGTACAGTAAAGGCAAGTGGCAACCCTTCATTAATTGCGAGGCTTTGAAATAAGCAGCCATTGCTTGATCGTGTTCATTTTCAACAGCAAAGGAATGGCCGTAGGCTAGCCATGCAGGGCCAAATAGACGATCTAAAGAGGTAGCTTTGGCCAAATACCTTCTAGCTGGATCGCTTTTTCCTTAATTTTACAAATTTTTAATTACCAATTACAATATTTTTCTTATGTTGCGCTACCTACCTATACTGTAATAATAACAACCGACAGCAAACCATGATAAAGCTAAATCTGGATATAAATCTACTAATTTATGAGCTAAATAAAACAAAGCTGAAATACATAAATTGTCGGTTTAAATATATTGTTTTATGTACGGCGATTTAGATTCTCAAAGACTATGTAAAATCAATCGAATACCATTTGTTTTTCTTAGCTCAACAAGGCATGCTATGTGCACTGGTAAACAGCCACTATGATAAGGATCGTTTTTTAATATACTGAAATGTAAATGAAAATAATATAAATGATTTATAAAATTTAATTTTAACTAAGTTCAAAAAATTGTCAGTAACTACAAACTTTTCTGTTAGCGAGAAACACTGATGATAATCACAATTATAGTACAATCTTTCCGCTTCTGCAACTTGTATATCTAAATTATGTCTTAAACGATCTTTAACGAGTGCTCCACAAGATACAAGTAAATTGTATTCCGCTGGTGCTTGATACTTTTTCAATTTACTTTCATAAAGTAATTTTAATAATTCAGTATCGGCCTCTTTACATTGTTCAGAAAATGGCAATGAATCTAATAAATCTCTTTCTAAAAATTCATAAGATTGAATATTTTAAAATTAAATAGCTTTTTTGTGATAGATATGAAAATCAATAGATATTAATTACCTTCGGTAGAGGATAGCATTTGATTTTGCACAAGGGCTTCAAATGCTTGATATGAATAAACATCGCAATGAAGCGATTGTTTGTAGCATTCGGTCGCTACCGCACGATTATCCATTGCTTCGTAAACTTTTCCTTTAACAAATAAAATAGCACTTTGCACCTAAAAATATGTCTATTTATGAAATCAATGAAAAATCGATATTAAAAATATTTGACAACACTTGCGTCAAATAAATGTGTGTTTGTGCATAGATGTATAATAACTTTATAAAACAATTATTGTAACATAAATATTTATGTAATTTGAGCAGGCGTATGTATATTAATTTATTTTCTGAGAAAATTGTAATTAAAAAAATTATACTAACATTTTTTGGAGCATCGTCTATTATAATAGAATGATCGTCGAAACTAGTTTCCGACTGATTGATATTTGTTAACGTTTCAAATTCATTAATGACTTGAACAGCTTCTGTAAGTTCTTTAGCCTCGAGCAGACAACGAACGACCAAGTAATGGCACATAACGTTCTTCTAATAAACCAATACATATAAAAGAAAAAAAAACAATTTAATATTACAATGTACTTTAATTATAAAAGCATTTTTTATATAAAAAACCTTTTCGAGTCCACGACTTCTTATTAAATGAGCTGCTCGATGATACTGCTTCATTAAATACATGCATTGTGCTAAAACGCAGACATCCTTTAAGTTTTCATTACTTAGTGAAAGTACTTTATCTGCCCAAAACAATGCGGCATTGTATAAATGCTGTAATTACAAATAATCGAGTACTTAGTTTAAAGGGGGGGGGGGAAGAAAAATGCTATTATGAAATGTTATTTACCAAATCAATGTAACTTTTTACCAACTTTCTATAAACTTCTAGATCGATATTTTTATTTTCTAAAATACTGCTCATTCTTTCGCAATCAGGATTTATTTCTTGCTTGGACATTGTATGATTATAAATTATTTAAATTTAAATGTTGTAGGTTAGATGACAGTGTCTCATTCTGAATTTTTCATATCCTTTTCATTTAAATTTAAACGTTATAATATAATGCACATGTAACATAAGATTTTGAATGCACTAATCAAGCAATTTTATTTACATAAATATTTTTAACCTTTTAAAAGAATATGTATAAACTAAAAAAGATATATCACGAACTACGTTTCCAAACGTTAAAAATATTATGCATACAAATAACTTATAAATAAATATACAATTTTACATCACACACTTTCATCTCTGTGCACTATATTATCATTGTATCAATGTCAAGAAAAAGTGTCTTCATAAGCGGCAAACGAATGCCGGCTATTTTATAAATATATTTTGTTATGTTATTGAAATGAATTGTGTCCAATATGAGAATGGAAAATTGATAGGAATGATTGAAGTGAATGATATTGGAATTGAGGATTAAGTGAAAAGCTAATGTCTTAAGAGAAATTTTAAAATTATAATTAAATTTTTTTATGTCAAACGGCTCGTTTGTATTTACACACCCGCTCACTCGCTCTCGGGCACATACGCATGCATAAACACACGCACACGCGCGCCCGCACACAAGAATTATGCATCCAGTGTAGTTGACTATGCATCCAAATTAAGATTGACATTTATTTATTTTTTTTGTTTTGTTTTACACATTGCTTACGAATCAAATTTTTATTCTACTTCTTCTCTTAGTTTTTATATTACATTAAATAATTAAATAAATAATCTTAATTTTACATCAAACTCCCCTCATTCAATGTGTAAAGGAAATTTTGACCTTGATAAGCGTGTCAGTTTAATGAGTCTCAATATTATCGAGTACGCGTTGGACGACCAGTAATTTTGTCAAAATAAACTTACCTTAAGTCACACGGATGATTTGAACTTATTCTTATTGTTCGAATAGCATATATTATCGTTCAATAATTATGCAAATATATTGCATTGACTTGGATTAATTTTCAAAGTGAAATAAATAAGAATAACGGATATTCTCATCTGTGGGGAAAGTGTTATATTTCGCTCTCTTTATTTCATTCTCAAATTAAAGTTTGAGACTTCCAGTAGAATAATCATTCGAAAATTTAAAAATATTATTATTCATTTTTCCGCAAGAGTGACGTAACTAAATTAGGAGGTATAAAAATAGAATTTATATTATATTTATAAAAAAAACATCTGTCAACTCGATAGAATTAAAGTAGTTTATCATTTATTAATTGAATTTGTAATTATTCATTATTTTATCCTCTTGCATAGTTTTTGGAAAGTAATTGATGTCATTTGCTATATTTTAAGTTTCCTTAAAGTATGTCATTGGTATTTTTTATGCGTAGACGCGCGTTTGTGTATATATATATATATATATATATAGAATTATATATTTAAATAAATAGTAAGTAAACTGTAATGGAAGTTTTTTAAAAAAAAGTATTAATAAAATTTACATTAAATCAATGATTTTAATTTTTCGTTCCGTTTATACATTAACATTTAGCAGAAATATACAAAAAAATACGTAACTTAAGGGAATAATACGTATTCTATATTGTGCCTAATTAAAAATTTCAGAGTTTAAAAAATTAGTTAAATATTGAATAGCATCGCATTTAAAATAAAAATGTAATAATTTTATTGATATAGATGGTAAGATTACTTTTTTTACATATGAAATATAAATATTTTTCGCTTCCTAAATATTAATATGGAATAATGTTAAAAATTATTGAATAAAAAGGACAATAATTGAGAAGAAGTAAAGGAAGGAATAAAAGAGACCAAAATAATTACTAATTAAAACTTTTAATACAAGTTTTCCTTCTTAAATTAAAAAATTACAAATTAAAATACAAATTGTATGCTTTTCATATGTCGATTTCAATGCTTATTGAAAAGGAATTTTTAATGAAATTTATAATAACAGTTTAGTAATCTATATTTTAGAAAGAATTATCTTAAAATTTTAAAAATTTGAGGTTGACACATTCGATTCATCGATTTATTTGATAATTAATTTATTTGTTTAATTAATTTATTACCTTGTAAAAATATAAAATCAGCTATTTAAATTTACAAATAATTAATAATATATTCATAATAAAAATTAATGCTTACAACTTATCCATACGTGAAAATGAAATTTATTGTATAAATGTTAATATTATTTATATATTCTTTTTTTTTAACATTAGAAATAACTTTTATTTTATCATTGTCATTAATATTATGATATCATTGATAGTGTTACCAATAAATTAAAAAAGTATGTGAAGTAAGTTTTCCGAATAATTTAGAATAAATAATACACTCAATATTTCAATCAATCGAAAATATTTATAATTTATATTTCTCATTCTCCTAATTTTGCTTAAAACTTTTTTTTTCTTTTCTTCTTCTTTTTTTTAATTAATTTTCATTGTTTATTTGGATGGATATATGACGTTTAGTAAACATTAAAATCAAAATATAAATAATTCATTACCGAAATAATACTTAAGTTGAACAGTTGTTATAATTTGCAAAATGCTGTAAAACGAGATTATAAAATATAGTACAATTATTTATAGTTACATTCAACTTCAATATTATTTTAATAACTAATTACATTTATTACACATTACTTTAACAAAATTATTATTATACTGATTAGAATCAAAAACCCATTTGTTTATAAAATAAAATAAATATTTTTTTAATAGCAAAATAATGGATTTTTTAAATTAATGACAAACCAATATAAAAAATGTATAAAAATAATCAGATTAAATATTATTTCAAATACTAGGCTGGACTTGAGTATTGTGCAGATTTAATGATAAATCCAATTTCATCCAAATAATTGAAATGATATTTAATTTGAATAACTTGTCGAATGAAAACGACTACATTAAAAGTAACCATCAATGCCATTGTTTAACAGAAACAAAAGGAGATAAAACAATGTTACAATATACAATAGTAATGATTGTAAAAACTATGATAACATTTTACTAAATTGAAAATTTGTTTAATAAATGCTTTCTTTCAAACATAAAAATGTACAACTTCCAGCTCTCTTCCCTCTTCATCGTTCTCAGTATTGTTTTTAAAAAATTTTTCTAAGATGCTTCACCTTTTTTCGTAATCAACTTTGTAATTGAATTATTGATTTTAATAATTGAATATCTCTTACACATCAGTCAGTATAAATTCAAGTGAGACTTGACATTTCAAAATTAAACTATTGATATAATTCAACTTGCGATAGATTTCAACACCAACGTATACGCATGGCAACTGCACACCTATTTGCATTACTTTCACAACGAATTATCAATTCCTCATGTATGCTGGTGTGAAATAAAATCTTTGCATTTAATGATTGAATATTGAATTCTCCGTTTATTCAATGGTATTTCTAATGGTCTCTTGATCGGGGAACAGATGGCCAAACAATGAAACTGTAAATATCGCCGTGAGGCCGAACAATCCAACCGTCGTAGTGACAGTGAATAGTTGGGCATAATAGTATCTGAAGTACCAGGCAAGACCTAAAATAAGGGTTACGACACTGACCAGAAGTCTACTGAGGTCCCATTCGGTTTGTACAGTGCCAAGACCCGCACCAACCGGTAGATTTTGAAAAGGCAGGGGATTAATGTATAAACGCGAGGAACTATCTAAGGAGTTTGAAGCGACTGGAACTGGACGTGGCTGATGAATTAGACAATGAACTACGCAGTTGTTAAAAAATCCACACTGCTCTAAAGTGGCATTATCGGGTTGAAGGATTTGGCCCTTGAAGACTAAGCGAACTAATTTTCTGGATTCGAGCTCCAACTGAAAATGTCTCCTAGAATTTTCAAAAATTGAATAGGCATTAGATATTATGCGAGCGTATCTTACGAATATGTAAGAGAGTAATAATTGAAGCGCAAGAAAGTAATTTGCCTCCCTATAATCATTGACATTTCTGAGTCATAATATAGGGCATTGTGTTTGAAAGGTAAAAGTAAGTCACCTTTTAAAATCTCCAAGTATTTCTTTAAGACTTCCAGTAACAAGTTTTTGGTCGTCGTTAATAAATTTCAGCTTTATGCAGATCTTGTCTTGGATGGCTTCTGGCAATGTAGGCTCGCTTTGCTCTGGCTCCGAAGAAGTCGTTTCAGTCTCTAACGAAGCCTTTTCGGCTTTATCGTTCTTTTCCAATAATCTTTCGTCGTTATTAAACGAGTCCATGGCCTGTATGAGAGCCTCTTCGTTCGTCGCAGCTGGCGTTTCGTTAGATTCGATTGGAAGTTGACTGGTGGCTAAGGAATTAACGGTGCATTAATCGATAATAACACGATAAGGTCGTCCTCGCTAATGGGCATGCATAATGTTACGGTACCAGGCAGGGGTGACTCTGGACAATTAGCCTCTATTTCGCTACTGCTGCTCGAATTTGACTGCCTAGAGTCATTCTCAGCGCTGTCGCTATTGCGTTGCTGTTGAGCCAAAGCCAATGCCTGTTGATTAGCACGCAATGCAGCGATACGTGTTCGAGTACGGTGCTGCAAAATCAGTACTGTGCGAATTAACGGTTGATCGGCAATGTTTGTTGAGCACCATGCAATCCATCCGACTAGCAAGACTCCCACAACAATGAAGAAGTCTAGGACTTCGTCTCCCACACCCTGTATCAACGTCATGTTTCTCTCGTTGTGTTAAACAAACACCTGGTGTTATTAAAAAACAAATAAGCAGAATAGAAAATGTAATTTATTATTGAGAGCCGTGTGAAAAACAGATGATCGATGAATGCTGAATTTTCAACGACTATTAGAATCACCTGAGTTGATCGTAAATTCCAAATGGACGTGCTATAAAGCAACGCTATCTCCGTCACAAATGATGAAAATAATAATTATTGAAAAACATTTGGTCGAAAAACGTCGTTTCTTGACAGCTGACTCGTTTTTACAAACTAACAAAATGCCTTCCGCGAATTCCTTTATGGCCTTGTATTTTACCGATTAGTGATTATGTACGGATGGTGGATACGAGATTTTCGACAGTCAACACTGTCGAGCACTAGGGATTTTTTCCGCTATCTACACGACATACGTACTTCTTACGCTCTTACGTTATGCGAGTGCGCGAGGCAGGTATAGGTATGGCGATGTACTCGTGGACATGTGTATTGTGTATTGTGTATTGCGTTGTGCCCGGTCATATGGTAGTGTCAGTGGTACCTACGTCAGTGAGAGCGAGACTTTAAACGAGAGAGGTGGATGTAGGTGAGAAGAAGAAAATTTCAAATGTGTATCATATAGACACGGAGGCGTACGTATAGTGGAATATGCGATTTTCAAATATTGCGTTTGCCTGTGAAATATAACGGCGAAACGTACTCGTCACTTTTAATGTTAATGTTAATTGATCGTCGAAATAGGAGGCGTAATTATCGCTGCTTACATGTCCGATGATTGCATTATATTATTTTATTGCGAATTGTGTATTTGGCGATTGTGTGGCGCAACATCTTGACTGTTATGTATAGATTCGCAGGCAGAGCTATTTTAGACTTTAACTATTTTAGAGTTTAATTTTAACTGTCAAGTGTTTGAAAAATGTGACTTTTATACACAATTTTTGACTGGTCGTTCAATACGCGCTTATGTCGGTGGCCTGAAAACAAAAAAAAATTTCATTGTCAAAGAGACCTTTGTGGTTATATGGGTATAAAATAATTAAATAAAAAGAGAGTAAAAATAGCTTCAAGATTTCAGAGATGGATATTCCGAAGACACCGATGGAGAATCTTTTAAATATGTTGTCAGGACTCAGTGCCGGTCATGAAAAGGCTTTGAAGCAAGGCATTTATAATGCCGTTGCTTTATTTCTATTATGCCTTGTGTCTGCTGCAGGATATGGACTTTGCATTGTTCTCAGCCCATTTTTGAAGCCACTGATTTGGGCTTTACTTTGTGGCTCGGTATTATTTCCCGTCAAGTCATCTTTAACTACGATTGTGCAGTCATGGTTCGCCGCCACTGAGAAGTCGAATAAATTATTTTTGCTCAGTTTGTCGATAGTACCTGTCAACATATTTGACAAACTTTCTGAATTTGTCGGTTCGTTTTTGCAAAAATATCTGAGATATATTTTGAGCATTTTTTCATCGCTTATAGGAATATCCATAGTTTACAAATACCTACCAAATATTATATACTGCTTGATATGGAGACTATTCATGATAGTTAATATTATTCTCAACTTTTTTATATCCATGTGTAATATTTATTTGGTAAGTAATTTATGCGATAAGTTTTGCTTACAAAATCCAACAAAATACCAAAATCAACGGACAAATCGTGTTTGATAATTAGTTAATGTAGATATTGTAAATAATTGCAATTGAGCTATCGTTGTATTATTACATTGTTTAATTGTTTAATTAGCATATAGAACGGATAAGATTTTACAATACTTTCAATCAATTTTACTTGTCATAATGCATGTCAACTGCCTCGTATAATTAATAAATTTTGAACAACTTTATATTTGTCAATGCTTGCCTTTTAATATAATTGATGGAATTTTCATTTTTTTTTTCTTTTCTTTCTATTTTTGTTCTCAGATGGCCACTGTTACGCTAGGATACTTGTCTGTGTTATATTTCTTTTGGACTCCGGCGAATAGTACTCGATTTTATCGCAGTTCATTCATTATGTGGCTCATCATTAGCCTATTCATATCGAATGCTTTGGGAGCGTATCAAGTATTTATTTTTTGCAGCCTTCAGATTTTATTTCTAGTTGGATTTATATACGAAGTAATACTAATATTAGATCATCACGAAATGAATGGTAAAAGAACTTCGTTTATAAATGTAGTGAAATCTGCATTTAATAATATCGACGAGTCGATTACTAATACTACTAAAATGCCGACATTGCTGGAAGACGAGTCATTAATAACGGAAGATGAATCTGTTACAAAAAAAAGTGCAATTAAAGAAGCTAACGATTTAGCTATCAAGCCGTTTCTCAAAACAATTGGAAGATCATTTTCTATGGATCCAAACGTAAGGAAATCGTCGGAGGATCATCTAACTCGAAGAGTTTGTTCCACTAGTAATATCACGTCGGATAAAATATCTATAACAGATCGCTATGTTTTAAAGAAATTGCGTGCGGAATTACGTATGTCTTTAGACATAGAGGTTAATAATGTCGATACCGACAAGTATATGTACGGAGCAATGTATGCTTGTATAGGGATGATATTATGGAAGCATAAGTGGATAGCAATTATTCTGATTATGCCAATGGCATATTTTTATTTGAAAAAATTTAGTTCTTATTTTGGAATAGGAAATGGAGTGTTGAAGCAGTGTCGCAGAGCGATAGATTTGATTAGTTTGTGGTGCCAAGAGCGACACCAAGCATTGATTCCTATTAGCATGAGAGGCCTTTTTAAGGTGATAATTATAATCGATCGCAAAATGACACAAATTTTAAAAGAATCGGTCGATTCGGTAGCAACAACTGCAGTTATTCTGGGACTTATAGTTTTTGTCTTATGTACGTCAGTTTTTATAACAATTCAAGTAAGATTGTTATTCAGTTTTTTCTTTTTATCAATTTTAAAGGTGCGTTCTCAATAATCTATCTCCACCATGCTAACCGTTTTATATAAAAATATAAAATGAACAAAGTGCCTTAATGTTAACGAAGCACAAATTCTTTAGTAATTTACAAAAGCAATAAATAGTTTACAAGTTTATTTTCCAAAATTATGCAAAGTCTATTAAAAACGTTTGTACATTGGTACATTGGGGCATGCTGGTGTATGAATATTGGTACATAATATTTTTATAAGTGAATTCGAACTAACGAACTATAGATTAAATTATTTCTTAAACATACAGATTTATACCGAAGGAATGCATCTGATTCAAATAAGTGGAGAAATTTTAAATTCAACTTTAATGAATCATCCAGACATAGATTGGGTTCCTCAACAGTGGGAAGAGTCGGTTAACAGCGTATTGGATAATGCTTATGTGTACGGACGCACTGCCATTTCGGATGGTGTATGATGTCCATTTATTTAAAGTTTATGCAAAATTGTGCAATTAAAATCGTAATTTAACGTCCGATTAACATAACAATACTGTCCCTTTTTTTAATATCATTTCTAATTATTATTTTGCTTAAAATCTTTTATTTTTTTTTTTTTTATTTTTTTTTTTTTTTTTTTTTTTTTGTTTCTCCTTTAAATTACGTATCCTATGTATCCTATTATACTTACACATTTGTTGCTGTGTAACTTTAATTAGCTTGATGGCATTGAATTAAATACGAAAATCCTCCCCCCCCCCCGCCATATCGATATATTGTATTTTTATTAATTGAGATAAATATTTAATAGACATTATTAATAATGTTTTATATAGATAAGAAAGTTCGTGAAAGACTTGGAACCCGCAAAAGCAGAACAAATGGAAAAGAAAGTATTGGAACTTTGGGATAGACTTTATCAAGCCTGGATGATGTCAAATGATAATCCAAATATGATTGGACCATCCGTGGATGTAAATGCAGCCTTTTCTGTATGGGAAAGTTTAACAGAAAGTATTGGAAAATCTCCATTACGTTAGTTAGATTTTTAATAGATTTTTAATTTTTAATATTCTTACCGTCAAAAATATTGTTTGAATAAGCAGTTGAATTTAGTAAAATATTGTATTAAAATTTTTATTGGAAGAAAAGTTTTATGCTTTTGTCATGCTTACTTTATTCGATTGACATTGTAATTATATTGATGCGTTCTAGAGTTATTTAATATGACCAGCATTCAAAATTTTGCCAAAGAGAATGTCGGTATTCTTATGTCAGTTTTGGATTCCATCTGGGGCATTATAAAGGGAAATATGTCTGTAATTCTCAGCTTAATTACCGAATTAATGTACATAGTACTCATGAGCGGATCAGTTGTGCTTAACTTTGCACTAAGTATGGTAATATTAAGAATCTTTGACTGAATGCATTGATTTAATTTTATCGAAACAGTTTTCAATTTTATGTGTAAATTGATTTCAGATTGTCTTTTTTACCGCATTATTTTATTTACTCAATTCTAGTGGAAAAACCTATAAACCAATTGAATTGATTACTAATTTTAGTCCCATAAGTTGCCACAGGTAAATATGCATTTTTTCTTAGCCTTTTGTAATATTTCAAAAACATTCATAACATTATTCTATTTTGTATGTATATTAAAAAACAAACAAAAATAAAAACAAAAACAAAAACAAATAGCCGACTTGATGAAAAAGGGTAGGTAAAAACAATCTTGAATTTGATTATTTATATGGTAGTTAAACGTAATCTGGCATTTCAATTGTCGTATAAAGCTAATAATTAAGTAGCACTTATACATGAATAATTAAATAGCCGATTCAATTTTCTTGGCGGAATGAAACGTTATTTACAAAAATCCCATTTTAATATTAGATTCGCAACATCTTTACAAGAAGCCATAATTGGAGTTTTTACTGCAACTTTTAAATTGGCTTCCTTCTTCGGCATGTGGACCTGGTTCATACACAATTTGTTTCAAGTTAAATTTATCTATCTGCCGACAGTATTAGCCACTTTGCTCGGAGCAGTACCATTTTTGGATGCTTATTTCGCTTGTCTTCCAGCGACCATTGAACTGTGGTTTACACAAGGACGCTTTATTGCAATTGTATTTTTCCTATTTCATTTTCTGCCTTGCAATATTGTTGTTAGTGAATTTTACAAGGAAATTAAAGGGTACATACTTTTACATATTATAAGAAAGTTAATGTTCTGTAGAGTAATATGAAAAATGTTGAACAACATAGTTGTTAAAAGTAAATTAAAATTCATTGGTATCATTAATAGATTATCAAAGTCCTAATTGTAAAATCAATTTTCAATAACGTTACACGCATATGTAATAATGAGATTAAATAAATATTTCTGTATTGATTTTTAGGGGTGGACATCCATACCTCACTGGCTTATCGATAGCTGGAGGTGTTTTCTGTTTGGGTATCGAAGGGGCTATATTTGGTCCTTTACTTCTTTGTTGCATTATGGTTGCAATTAATTTAAGTAGAAGATATCTTCAATCACCTTCGGAAGAAGCCATAAATTCAATTAAGTCGCAAATCGATCGCCTTGAATCTTAACACGTAGATCATTGTGATTTAACAAGTAACTAATATTTTAATAGAATTTAAATGTATAAAAACTAAAATCATAAGTAGTATCGCTCGCTATAATCGATTACAATTAATGATTGGATATTTAAAGAGAAATCTATAGTGTATATAACATTTATTCTATTTTTCTAAAGAATAAGATAAAAGCGTCTTATGAAAGACTTTTGCTATAGCACGCGTTAAATCTGTGATTACATAGTCTTAAATAGTGTTAATACAAAAAAAGAAAAAAAAAAGAAAGCAGTTTAATTATACGTATAACTAAAAACGTTCTTATTGAAGAAGAAGAGAGATAAAATGTTAATTAATATAAGAATTTAAATGCTTAGCTTTGTTTGATACTCAGAACCAATTAATACCACAAAAAAAAAAAAAAAAAAAAAAAAAAAAAAAAAAAATTTTCTTTAATATAAATGTTTTCGTGTATAAAATTTTAAATAAACTATTTTGAATATTTTTATTTATTACTTATAATAATTGTACCTAGTCGTTGATCAGTATAATTAATGAATCTCTGCTAATTCATAATTGATTTGAAAACATTCTTGTACATTCGTAGCTTTTATTTATACATTTTAAAATATTCGACTGTTTCAATTATTTACTTATTTTTGTTTGCTTAAAAGTTTTCGACATTTTATCAAGAGGAATCCAACTGTTATTTATAATGTATACAATTATATAATAATAAATTATTTACATTTTAATCTTGCTCTTGAAATTATAAAAAATGTTTAGTCATCTAACGTATATATTGCTCGTTGCTTCGATTTTGATTCTAGTGGTTTTGATTGTTTTTGAATTATATTTGCATTACGAGATGTATTTTTCGTCACAATAAAGGTTATGACACTATCGATTTAATTTAACCATCGATATTCAGTTGATCGATTACAATTTGTGCATCTAAAGCCCGAAGATCGCTATTGTAAATTCGCGAAAGTGACGTAACTATAAGATTTTTATTAATATGTGCTATTGTCGTTGCTTTAAAAGCATGAAAATTAATGGATTTCTTCCCTTGTAAGACGTGAAAACCATTTTCCGAAAAGTAGCCGCCTACGTTTCCTATTTCCAGCCAAACGAACAATGCCATATTTTGTGAAACTATTTCAATCTGAAAATCTAGTTTCGAATCGCCTTTGAATTGAATATCGATCTGAAAAATATTTTTATTAATTTCATCAATAAGAGTTATGGATATTTCGACTATTCGGCCAAAATTAAATTTAAAAATGATTAACGTACTGTTATAGAATCATTTGGTAAAGAAATTTTTTTCATCGGATGTGGATATACGTAATTTCTTGGAGCTATGATTTTATTATTTACATCCTTTAATATTAGTTCTAAAAAGCAATTTTCTTTTGCCGTGGATAATGTACCGCATCCAGCTGATTCTAAAAGCTTATCGATCCAATACTGAATTACGAATTTAGACTCGTTAGCTTCCTGCAATATTTGTAATCAATCAGAGTGATATTTATTGTTGGTTTATGTATTTTGCGGACAATTTGCTTGGACAAGTAACAACTTACAAGTGTAATATTATTAATTTGATTTGTATGAATGATCGTCGAGCTCTTCCATTCGTAAAAATTCATTTCAACGGCTAAATCGTTCAGAGGCTTTAGTAAATCTGATACAATAAAGATTAAGAGTTCGTTGGCTTGAGTTAGCTTAGACGTAACAATAAGTGGAGAGAAAAACTCTTTAGCATAGTAATGCAGCATCTTCCAGCGTCCTTCAATATCTACAAAGACAAAAGTTCCATAGTTAAAAAATAATTGCTATTATATTATATTCCTATCGCACGTGCGCATTCGTGTTATGCCTTTCACATGTATTTATAATGATAATAATAGTGATTACCAACTGAAGACCACGACGGGGCTTGCCAAACGTCATTCAGCTGCCAATAAAGTGCACCCATTGTCAAACCCTCGCCTAAATCATTAAACGAACTCTTCGTCTGACGGTATAATTCTGTTTGTATTCTCATGGAAACTGCCTGCGTCACTTGACTTAGGTACGTGTAGTCCATCAATGCCCTTATTGTATTATTACTATTTGGTATAATAAAGTTTGTATCGATTAAACGTCTCATAATAACATTTCCTTGAGGCAGGTGTTGACGATGTGTCATAAATGAACTATTTAATTGCAAATCGGTCAAGTTTTTCGAAGCAGAGATCATAGTCCATACCGAGGGTAAGGCCTGAAATCCATATTCAGACGCAAATCGTGTTATCGGATACTGATTAATGTCCCAACTGTTCTTTACATAATTGTAATAATGAACTGAAATAAAGAAATTTTAATGATAAATTAAAGTTACTTTTTCAATTTACGCAAAAATATTCTGCCGTAGCTTTCGCCAGTCAGTTATTGCCATTTACGCGGTTCATTTCATTATTTATTTATTTATTTATTTATTTATTTATTATTATTTCTTTTTCATTTTTTTTTTTTTACTCGAACATCGAATCCTCCCTCACGCATTGGTATAAATTTTACTAAATCCGACACACCATTGCACGCACAGTGAATTATATCAATTTAAAGCACATTACCATCTCCATAGAGATTCGAATAGGGATTCGATTCCGTATAATTTTTTTCCTCGCTGTACAATCCATTACTTGGACTCGATACGGCAAATGGTCTTGTCGAATCTATCATTATTGCCTCATTTTTAATGGTATCCACATAAAGTTTAACATAATCATCCTTGTAAAGTTTATTATTCCCAGTGCCATACCAATTTCCATAAAGTGCAGCTTCGTTTTCATTATTTCCCGCCCATAAAGCAATGCTTGGATGATATTTTAATCTTCTCGTGTTTTGAATAACCTCCTCCTTCACATTATCAAGAAAGAATTTTGTCGTCGGATACATATTACAAGCAAACATAAAATCTTGCCAAATCATAATTCCATACTCGTCGGCTAAGCTATAAAAAAGATCTGATTCGTAAACTCCACCGCCCCATACTCTTAACATATTCGCATGAGTGTCCTTAACGGCTTTAAGTAAATTCTCTAATTTTTCTTTATTTTCTAAATGCTCGGGAAATATGCTCGAGGGAATCCAATTACTTCCTTTGGCAAACACAGGAATCCCATTAACTTTAAAATAAAAGCTCAAGCCCTTCTTCAATGGCTCCTGTATCAGTTCGATGGTTCTGAATCCAATTTTAAATTTACGTTCTATTATACGAGCAGCAACTTTTATTCTTACGTTCAGTGAATACAAGCTCTGCTTACCATAGCCATTGGGCCACCACGTTTCTACTTTATCCTTAAATTTTAGAAAATACAGTTTGCCTGGATTAATATAATGAAAATATTCCATATTTCATGTATACTTACGAGAGGCACATTTAACATTACGCTTGCATTGGCGCGATTATTTATAACTTTTAAATTTGTAAATACACTGTCGTTCAAATGCTTGTCTTCCAACATACATATTATGTGAATTGGTTTGTCAACCTCTGTCCTCTTATCATGAAAATGATCGACAAATGCCGTTACAACAATTTTCCAACTACTCTGCTTAAATATATCGACTGTGACTTCGGATACCAATACATCATCTACAGCTTCGACTTCTACATTCCTCCTAAATATCACAATAGTAAAATTATAATTTTCGACGTCATTATAATTTAGTATATATATATATATATATATATATAAGATAACATGATTTTGATATATGCATGACTTTTCATTGAAAGCCATTCAAATTCATTGTACCATATCCCCATTGATGGGAAGGCTGGACCCCAATCCCAACCGTAACTGGCTTGCATTTTTCTTATATGATTGACATGGCACTCCCCATTATACGCACTTGGAACGCACTTAGGTGGTACGATGTAATTTAGAGATTGAAGATTGTACAGTTTTTCAGCAATTTTAACAGACGATTCAAAAATTACTTTCAACTCGTTATCTCCACTCTGTAATTTTAATATACCATGTCATAAAAGCCAATAGATGCATCGATTATCGGTAGGTCGCACAAATAAATACTATATATTTTTTTAATAACGACGTTTTACCTTTAAGTAACTTTTAATGTCAAAACTGTACTTTAAAAACATATTTGAAGTTTCTCCAATTTGAAAATCATTTACATAAATTTTAGTAAACGTATCTAATCCATGGAAGATTAGAATAATGTGAGACGCACTCAGAAAAGTGTTATTAACTGCAATAAACAAATAAAAAAAATCAACAACGTTTATAATGTATTTAAACAAAATTTTATTTAAACAATTACCTTGGATATTAGTTGTATAGACAATTGTTTCATTTGCAACCCATCGATTTATCACATCGTTAAATCCTAATAAATTCTTTTTAATTATTCCACATCTTTCTAAATCACTATAAATACCACCAGGTATTTCGGCTATAAATCTTGTGCCTGTTTAATTCAATTAAAAAAAAAATTTATATATATAGATATATATATATGATCGAATAGCAAAAATATTAAGGAAAAAACGTATATTACCTGTTGATGGAATGTAACCTCTCCATTTTCCATTTAATGAAATTGATATTACATTATAAAAACAAAGAATTAGGCAAACAAGGAATATTTTTATCCCATGCATAATTAACTATGTATTGTATTATATGAATATTTTATCATAAATTAACCTTACAGTCGTTAATTTTTCTATCCTTACTATTGTCCAAATCAAAGCAACGACTATAAATATTAAATATATTTGATTTTGTAATATAACTATTTTTAATATAATTGTACACGTTTCAGTGCATACACGCATGTGTATGTATGCGTACATCCATATACAAATGCAAACGCTTAAATAAAAAAAAAAAAATAAAAAAAAAAAATAAAATATATATATATATATATATACACGTATCTATATATATATATATATATATATATATATATATTTTTTTTTTTTATTACAAGCTTTAAATGGTCTCTTGAACACGAAAGATAAACAACATACTTAAACGAAATTTCCTAAGTATGTAGATAAATTTAATCGAATTGAAATTATTATTTAAATTACAAAAACATTCAACAAAAATACGTTGCAATAAATACGGGCTTACTAATTAAATTAAAACACCTTTTTAAAAATAAAATTATATTTTCAAGATATTTTAAAAATAGGTACAAAACTTATCTTATCTCTAACAATTGCTCTTTCTTATATTTAAATAACAAAATATATAAATATGTTGAAGCAACTATGTATTATCGGTTAATAGAGCCATATTATAGACAGTTTTTTTTTTCTTTCTACATCTTTTACAATTTTTTAAGCAATGTTTCAAACACTGTTGACTATAATTACAAAATAAACTTTTGACTTACTTTCTAGATCAATTTTTGTACACTATACACGTAACTAAATTATCATTTTAATCCGAAAGAATTTTTATATATTTGCCAAGTAATTGAAAAGGTAAAATATTTGGGCACAAAGGAAATTTATGATTCTCATCGTTAATTAAGTAATTTATCACTGGAATGTATCATCGTACGATATCACAACATTCTTCCAAGATTATTCTAGGCATTAAATTTTGTAATGTGAAATTGATATGACGAATATAAACGGTATGATCTACATAGTTAAATGATTAATTAAAATCATATTGAAATAGAAGGAGTACGAGAGCTATTGTATAGATTTAGATTTACAGTTAAGATTTTCGCATAAGGATATCATGTTGCTTTAGTAATTTCGACGATAAAATTTCGTAAAAAAAAAAAAAATGTGAAGAACCACGAATAACCGTCCTTTCGCCACTTACATTTGTCATTGTTAATCACTTACAATGATCGACAGTTATAAAACATTGAAACGGATGATCCATTCAGCACGCAAATTCCTAAATGAAATTAGAAAAATGTATCATTTTAGATGAGAATATTTTACGAATTTCCAAGAGAAAAAAGAATATGGCGAATTTTACCATTTGGCACTGTTTCGTGCTATTAGACATTTTTATTTCAAAGGCATTGGCATTGTAATGCTCGCGTTACGTTGAATCGTTGCGACTCGAACATGGCTCTTGGCAATTCAACTCGTTCGATCCTACTTTATATTCGCAGCAGTGTTCGGCGTGCAGTTCGATATCGTCGTCTGGGAAATAGATACTACAAATGGGGCACTGCACAAGCGAATTATAATAAGCTATGTCGACGTCATTGTTATCGCCAGAGCCACTCTAGAAAGGCAAAAATTATTAAATAATAGGACTAGGAATAGGACTAGGGAGATAGTGGTAACGAGGGCTTAGCGATACTAACAAGACTCTGGTGCGACGTATCATTTCTTCTCATTCTTGAATTACGGCTGCTAAAATTCTCTCCCTCGTGCAACTCCTTCGATATCAACTCATCCACCTTCATTTGCTTTGTCATTTTCCTCCGATTCATTGCTTTCTTCGAGGGTTTCAGTTTTTGCTTCTCTGCAACATTTATATTTTCTAAATAAGAGAACGCTATATGTATTTTGTTTTGCAAATGTGTAGGCACTGGTGAAATATTTTTTTCATCAGTTATGTCTACACAATCACTGTCGTCTATTTCTTCATTAAGTTTGTCTAAAGTTTTATTAATTTCTTCGTCATTTAAGAATAAAGCATTATTTACGAAACTCTTTTTTGATCGAATTATATATTTTTTCTTAGCTCTGGGACCTTTGAAATTCTTTTTAGCAGGCTTTGGAGGAAGAACGCGCCTCGGACATTGTAACTCTTCATAATTAAGTTCTGAGTTTATCGAAGGATTTGCATTTAAATTCTTATGTAAATTGAACGTGTTTGAATTATCAAATAACTCAGAATCCGAAAGATCCTTATTATCATCTACTTCAATCGTCTCAACGGAATTAACAAAATTAGCTTTATTTTTCAACTCCTCCTCTGCTCTTTTTGCCTGTTGCCATTTTCTTTTTTTTCTATAGATAGACCCATCATTGCTTTTATTATCACTACTGTCATATGCGGCAGCACCAATATTACATAATGCCTTACGTTTAGCAGCTCGGCCGAATTTTTGCTTAGGTGACTCCTTTGCTCCGGCACTCTTTTCCTCAAATCGATTTTTCTCCAGTGAACTGTCCCATTCTAACGCAACCTTTACAAACATAGCAAGGAACATAGCATTAGAGTCGGCCAATAAATAAATTTCATTCTTCTTAATATACGCTCTATTATATGTATATTAATTCTTTTGTCAAGTTTCAAATATTTGTGCCCGCTACACAATAGATTTGACCTCAAATTTATAAATGCTTCGATATAGCAAATGTTTCATAATTCATTGTAAGAGATATTTTTCTTTTTATTAATGATATATTTGTGCTCTCTATATATCTCAATAACAATAGATTATGTGTAGGTAAATTGTTATGCTCGCGCATTTCAAATCTATATATATATATATATATATATATATTAACATTATTCTTTACAATACGTGTATACACTAAAGTAGTATTAAATATAGATCTTTGTATTGTGAATTCTGTAAATTAATAAACGATTTTTAAAAGCAGCATAAAAAAATTAATGAATAATCGTATATTATAATCCTTGAAACTTAATATAGTATAAGCGAAAATCATTACTTTTGTTATTCTATTCTTTAATTCTTTATTTATTTATTTATTTTTTTTTTAGATGTTTTTGTTCGTTTTCTACTATTACTTTCACTATTAATTGCCAGTAATTCCGTTCAATTCACCTTAATAGGTGACCCATATTGCGATATTCCATTTTCGTTAGAAAATTCAGACAAGATGAATTTTTCATATTGAATGTCTAGTTCGTTGCTCATGGCTTGACACATTCCTTTGAACATTGTGGAATTGATTTTTTCCTCCATATACTGTAATATCTCATTTTGCGAAATGCTTATGGGTTTTGGATGCTCTATTGACATAACATTTTTATCTTTACTATATTTAAAAAGATTTAAATTCCACTCGCTACTAATATTACAGATCTCCTCCATTACTCGAAGATCGACGTTCGAAGACGAACATTTTTCACAAACTTCCTTGTTGTTATCGTCGTTGATTTTGATACTAGGGACACTAGTTTTTAACGACGAGCTGCTCCTATCATTATTATTATTAGACAGGGATGTTTTTGTTAGACTGTCGGTGCTATTAGATAAACTTAACGACGATATAGTCGCAACATCTTTGTTACTGTCCATAGAATTTTGTGGCGATCTTAGGTCACTCGATGCTTTACACTAAAATTTAAAAATATAAGTATATCAGAAGAGAAACACATTGAATTTCTAATAGAAATCGTCATAAAGAAACGGAACATGGAAGTAACAGAAATACCATAAATTACTTATAACGTTGTGGGCAAAAAGTAATCGTTGATTATCGTCGTTTAAATTTTATTACAACGCGTTACAATACTCAATCGATATTACGTTTATTACGCAAACAGACGGTTCTTTACAAACGAACGAGAGAAAAGAAAATTCGTATTTTTAAAATTCTTTCGAGCGCTATCAATACGTTAATATTCTTCGCCATTACTGATACTCACGTTTTCCTGACATTTGTTCGATGCCATCGGAGATTCCTCTTCTATGCTATTCATCTCCTTTAAATTATTAATGGGATCGGCCTCTGCAAAGAAAATACACACCAGACTTAAGTAAATACTGTAGTTGGGCGGGAGGGCGATTGAACGGTGGAGGGAGGGAAAGTAGTAGATATTTGTCTTTTTTTTTCTCTCCCAAGTCCATTATCACATCAACGCATTGGGCGATAAAAGTACAAGGCATTGCACAATCGCATGTGCAAATTGCTTCCTGGCTTATCGTTTTAAATTCACCGTAAGACAATGAAATAATATAATCCCAAGCTCGCGACAACAAAGCTCGTGAAATTCATTTGTATCAGGATTGGTGAACGTAATTCACCCACGAGGCCCGACAAATCCTTTTAAAAACAAGAAAGCTGCGCCCGAGTGAGGAAGAGAAGGGGCAATGGGAAGGCCCGCACAAGCAGCGGATGCGACGTTAAACATTCGATTATTAATAGGATGAAAATTATTATACTTTGATATTGGCTTCTCGGCTCTTCTTCCTGCGTCTGGCAGACATTATTCCGTGGCTCATCCTCTCTCTTCGATGCCATATTACCCAATAAAGCTCGAATCATTCTGTGGCTGAGCGTTCTGGGCTGAATGGTTGGAGAAGTCCGGGATAAGAACGCGCGCAATGCAATAGAACGCCGGCAAACGCAACGGACAATCACTCGAATAATCCAAGGCCCCTTCGCCACGCGACAACATTAGCGGCGATTCCGCAAAATCTCCCTCCGTGACGCCTTAACCGCAGCGTCGTACAAACAAACGAGAGCGTACGCGCGTACCTCCGCGATACCATTTCTCTTCCGGTAAACCAAGAAGCGCAGGACGTTTCCAGCTACGTAGCGGCTGTGTAAGCTGCTCCTCGTAAGCTCCTCGAGCAATTATGGCGAGTTTTCACGTCGCGCGACCATCCAGTGTCCCCTGTCCAGTTTTCTTACTCCCTCCGTGCGCCACCGCCCCCTCCCAATCCAAGCCAGCGCCATTGTCGGCAGAGGCTTAGGCAGGAGACCAGCAGCGACGGGCGAGCGAAACTCCGAAGGAAATCCCGGGAACTTTGGGCGCCAAATTGGAGTGGGGAGGCCGGCTGAGCTTGTTTAATGTGATTATTAACGTGGTTAATTGATTGTCGGCAAGTCGTTTTGATAATTGTTCCGAGCCGTCGCGGCGTGGAATGAGAGAGAGTTATTTAAGGGGAGCTTATTTAATCGCGAGCGTCTCGCTTCCTCGTTGAGTGTGTTCGTGATATTAATTATATTATTAGGCTCGAATTGCAAGAGTCCTCGACATGGCCGATTCAAACAAGCTGACAAAGTTGATCCACACGACCTTTAATATTTACGGATTGAAAATAACGAGGTAATGGATATTTTATAATAGCGTCAAGTCACAGACTGCCCATCGTCGTCTGATTTATCCCTCCTTCTTATCTTACTTTCTTTGCGATGTTTTTAAGGAAATTGAGCGTCGTCGTGGCAAAACATTTGCAAAATAATACAGATTTGAATCCGGAGATTTGGCTGACGAAAATAATCGAGCAAATACTGGGACAGAATCTGCCAGGCGCCAACGTCGATCTGGACAATATAAAGCTTGCCTTGAAGGAGTGCTTCAAGCCCGAAAGTACGTTGAAGGAGACGGAATCGGTGCTAAATGTCATTGATATTTTCACCGTACCTAAGGTGGTCTACGATACTAATAAGAAAAAGTATACGATACAAAGAATGGATAATAATTTGTTCTCCGAAGCTGTCGACAAGTCATTCGTTTTTAAGGAGCGACTGGATCTGCTGTGGTACAGAACACAGAGGCACGCGAGTTTCGCGCCGGCCAAATTTGGCAAGACAGAGTCCAATAAATTGCAATTGGTTCCCATAGAATTTTTACTTAGCCAGGCCAAGACGAAAGATGTCTGTATTATGGGACTATTGTCTCAGATTACGGAAGGTCAATATTACCTGGAGGATTATACCGGATCTATTAAAATAGATCTCAAAGATGCTATATCCTTTTCAAATTAAAGTAACAGCTAATGCTGTAAATGCGTGTGACGATTAATAATTAAAGATGTAACTTTGATTTATGGGACGATAAGATTGTCTTTCCTTGACTAAAATATAATTCTTCAGTTCGAGCTTAATTATGGAAGGGTCCATTGTTCTAGCCAAGGGACGATACGTAGAAGGAATTTTACAGGTTGATAACATTGATTTCCCACCGCCGGATTCGGTAGAAAATAGCCGAGTCAATTTCGGGGATAGCAATACCTTTGGCGGATCTCATCCGACGTCCTTAAAATTATCAGAAAAATTAAAAGCGTACGAAGAGGCGAATAAAGATAATTTCATTATTGTGATATCGGAATTCTGGGTGGATAGTGAAATTGTGTTAAGCAAATTTAAGGTTCTACTCTCTGGATTCTCAGAAAGTCCTCCAACCGCTATTGTACTATGTGGCCACTTCTTAAGTTTCTCAATGACTGTCACGAGCGTTAAAAAATTGAAAGAAGGTTTTAAAAGACTTGCTGCAATCATTGCTGAGTTCCCGGTGATTCAGAAAAATACTAGCCTTATACTGGTACCTGGCCCCTACGATCTTAGTGCCCCGAATATATTACCAAGGGCGCCGCTACCGAAATACGTGCTCGAAGATCTTTTAAAAATTTTACCCAACACGTATTTAGCGACGAATCCTTGTCGATTACAATACTGTACAAAAGAAATTGTTATTTTTAGAGAAAACATGTTATCTAAACTGTGTCGAAATACTCTACATTATCCAAAAAAGGAGGAAGACGAGGCGAGTGAGAATAGGGGAGAAAAAATATACGAAGCTGTAAGAATATTTCATTTCATCTATTCTTTTGCATATTTTTGTTTCATTTGTATGTTGTCATGTTTTTGCTATTATTTCAGTTTGCCAAATCAATTATTAGACAGTCGCATTTAACGCCTCTACTCTTTTCAATGATTCCTGTGTATTGGAAACACGATCAAGCCTTACACCTCTATCCAACGCCAGATCTTATAATCGTAGCCGATGATTTCCAGCCTTACGCTACAAGTTACGCCAACTGCAAAGTTATTAATCCTGGACCATTTAGTAAGAGTAATTTTGCTTTTAAATGCTACAATCCTGCGGATAATATTGTAGAAGACTGTGAAATACCTGCCGATGATGGCTAAATCTAGCTTAATTTTAATAACTTCAAATAAAGAAGAGAAATTAAAAATCTACAATGTAAATAATGTTATATTCTATGTATAATATATATATATATATAATTTTTTTTTTTTTTTTTTTTTTTTTTTTTTTGTAAAAGAAAGTTATTTAAGTATTTGTACAGTATTTATTTCTTAAAATATACGTCAATATTTATATTTAACAAGTACGTAAATTATTCCTTAAAGCTACAATGAAAATAATAAGTAAAATTTAAAAATTTTGAATATTTAAATCGTAAGAATTTAATTTTATTTCAGAAAAAAAAAACAATTGTTATTTACACGTAAAGTTTTAAACAAAAATATTTATAAATAAATAAATACATAAATGAATAACTATGCATATATATATATATATATATATATATATGTGCGTGCGTGCGTGCGCGCGCGCGCGCGTATGCATGTTTAGGTGGACATGTTCATACATATGTGTATACACATAAAAGTAGATAAATCTATTTAATAGATTGTTTTTTCTAATCTTAAATGTAAGGAGTAATAGAAGGACAAGGTATATTTAAAACTTGTGAATGTATTTAGGTTTTTAAAAGTAATTTTATCAGCATTCAATAGATCATAATGACAACAATTACTTTTAAACATTAAATATTATATAAAATGATAGAACTTAACTTTCAATTTATATAAATTTAATGAATTATTACTGGTAATGAGTTTGAACGTGCCAAAAATATACTGACAGGTATAGAATTAAATTCTTATTACTGATTACTGAGTCACGTATCACAATCTATGCATACCGAGGCACTTTGAAACCCCATAAGGTATTAAAATCAATTTTGATTACACAACTCTCCATCGTGAATTATATGTTACTTTGGTAAGAAAATAATAATAATAATAATAATAATAATAATAATTACGATGATGATGATGACGATGACGATGACGATGATGACGACGACGACGACGACGACGACGACGATGATAATAATAATAATAATAATAATAATAATAAGGATTTTGCTTTTATGTCTTACAATTATTGTGATCGTATCTGATTTAATAAAAAAGTATAAGATAGGAATTTTCTAACAGAATTTAAACAAAGAAAAATGAGAAGAACAATACTACATTATTGCACGTGCTTACTGAGTACGTTTTACTTTTAGCTTTGTTTCTTACTAATCGATTCTCCCGTTTGCTCATGTTAAGATCGTGGATCGCTTCCATTATTCTTAATACATATATAATACGATTATGTACCAATGCTTTTCGCGCGTAACTATATACAGATGCATAAACTGGAGTGTTGCATTTATAAATTCAGTCGTCGGATGATCATTCAGTCCTTTGTACTCTCCATTTCATGGATTTCCTGGTTTACTATTGATTTCTCCTACAGAAATAAAAGACATTTTATTAGATTTTGCGAAATACAATTGTCTCGGTGGTTTTGTTACAAATATTTCGTTTTATCTCTCATTCATATATATATATATATATATATATATATGAAAATTTGGGTAATCGTGCGTTATACGTCACATTAAATGTTATTACATTAAACAACAACAACATTAAATAATGTATAAAGCTAATGCAAAGTTGAACGAATAGCTAATATACTAACTGTCTCTCTGGTATCTTCGACAAGCTTCGTTTCTTTCCTCTGCGTCAAAGTACCATAATGTTATGGCATATCTCGTTTTGTATGCTGGTTGAACTTCATGTGGATTTCTTCGATCTGACCAGAAAAAGAGAATTCGATCAAAAAGTGGTTCAATGTCCGCAACTTGATCTTGCCAGCCTTCTGGAAATATCCTAAGGAGACCGCCATTTTGCTGAAATAATTGTAATTTTAAACATTTAATCTCATCGATATTTCTCAATATCAAATTAGAAATTAAGGAAATTTTATGCATCCGATTACAACAGTACAAACATTATAATTACATTAGATTAATAAATCATTAGTACAACAATTAAATTGATATGCGCGTATGTGCGCAATAATATATTCGGATTGCCGATGAATAATTAGGGATGTATTAATCATTGTATCATGAGGCAGAACATCGTTAATAGTTAATAATTTTTAAAATCATGAAATAAAAAAAAACATATTTCCGAAATAACAGACCAAACTTTCCAAGTCATTGAAAAGAAAATTGAGAGAAGGATATTATATGATGAAATAGAGATCGATTACCTTGATGTCCCAATCCCTATTTAAATAATATATCGCCGTGATGCACCTGCCGTCTTGATTTGGATTATCCACGTGTTTTACATAATGGGAACCGTAGCCAGGATAACACGCTACCATAGCCTTAAAATAATAAAAAGAGACGAATACGTTAAAAAATAGTTGTTTTTTTTCTTCTAAAATTACACAATAATGTTAAACAATAGGATCGCGTAATAAAAAATCACACGCACTTGTTTATATATATATATATATATATATATATATATATATATATTGAGTTTAATATATGATTTGCGCAGAGAAGAATGCAAACATCATCACCACGGTACACTTCGTTTTCGTAATTTAAATTATTTTTAAAACATATCTTTTACGATTTCTTTAAGACGAAACATCGTTACGTTATCAATTATCGAACTTATCACAGCTATTTCACATAAACGAATAAAAATTAATGAAACGCAAAAAAACGTACAAATCAGTTTGATCAAACATTTAATTTTATTAATAACGTCGATTCATTAATTTTTAATCGTGCAGCATTGAATTTTTGATATATTGCAGTATTAGGACATTACGCGGTTTATCTAAAGTTTGTCGTACGTAGAGAAAAAATATGGTATAATTATATTGAAAATATTGTGAGAATAAGTAAGTAGGATCGCATTCTCTTATAGCCGCTTAAAAATATATTTTTTCCAAATCACATTTTCTTATTATAATATAATATTATATTTCGTATATTAATTTGTTATGCGTTGTCGGTTTATATATATATATATATATATATATATATATATATTGAGTTTAATATATGATTTGCGCAGAGAAGAATGCAAACATCATCACCACGGTACACTTCGTTTTCGTAATTTAAATTATTTTTAAAACATATCTTTTACGATTTCTTTAAGACGAAACATCGTTACGTTATCAATTATCGAACTTATCACAGCTATTTCACATAAACGAATAAAAATTAATGAAACGCAAAAAAACGTACAAATCAGTTTGATCAAACATTTAATTTTATTAATAACGTCGATTCATTAATTTTTAATCGTGCAGCATTGAATTTTTGATATATTGCAGTATTAGGACATTACGCGGTTTATCTAAAGTTTGTCGTACGTAGAGAAAAAATATGGTATAATTATATTGAAAATATTGTGAGAATAAGTAAGTAGGATCGCATTCTCTTATAGCCGCTTAAAAATATATTTTTTCCAAATCACATTTTCTTATTATAATATAATATTATATTTCGTATATTAATTTGTTATGCGTTGTCGGTTTAAAAAAAAAAAAATATATATATATATATATATATTGACTCAATATAAATACAAATGCATTGGTTACGATGACATTTCAATCGAGCTTTTATAAAACAAACAATTTTTCAATTAAAAAAAATATTTATGTTTCATAATACATTGTTAAATGAATTCATATTAAAGACGAATTATCTTTTAACCTTTCATTGTGTCGTACATACCAATTTATAAATTATATCTCGAAAAATATTCGCACCCACAGTATTATCTAACCGATAGGCGTATGGACAGCAAACAATAATACATAATATATTGACACATAAAGCACTAAACGTTACGTCTTCCTCGAAATTCTCACGTAGACCATTGGGTAAACTTGATTACGAAAAAGTTCTTGTATTATTCTTGGGTAGAGTAAGAGGACGGGAGAGTCACAGAGAGAGAGAGAGAGAGAGAGAGAGAGAGAGAGAGAGAGGAAAAAAGATAGAATATAGAGGAACAAAGAGATATAAAAACAAGTAGCTTCAAATAAAAAATTACTTCGATTTTATTACTAATATGGGAAAAACTTTAAGCTTACGTTATTATACAACGTCATATCGAGATTTTTAATTAAATTAATTTTACTTTAAAGCTACGACTACTCTTTC